>NC_034175.2:73418880-73596380 GCF_002021735.2 Oncorhynchus kisutch | reverse complement strand
GCTCTTAGATTCTCAGCGCGCTGCTGCTGCTGTCTTCTCCTCCGCTAAGCTTAGCGTTTATATTCGTCGCTCCTTCACAGTCGGAGAACGGCACGATCGATTGTGTTCCCCTAGCCTTGTAAACAGAATCAGTGTTCCGCAGTGAGAAAATTGCATTCGCCTCTCACAAACACTTCTCTTGGTGGAAAAGGAAGGAGAGAGAATTGGAAAAATGAGAGAAAACAAGGCTGGTGCGGTAATTTTGACGGTGCTCCATATTTGTTTACATCACAGTGAACCTGCAGGAATGAGAGTGTGCGCTGCCCAAGGTTAATTTGTCTGTGATTGTTTGCGATACGCAACAAAGGGAATGGTTTCTCACACAATAAACCCAGATTCAATATACTGGCCACTCGCATACAGTCATACAGCCCAGATTAACGAACTGCCGACCAAAAATTGAACATGCCACTCTTCATCGTAAAGAAAGGGTTTTGTCTCCACCTCTCTCTCCCTCTCTCTCTCTCTCCTTTTTTTCTTAGAGGGCAAAACTCTGTCTGGAGGTTGCGGCTCATAGCCAGAGAATGAGAGAGAAGATGATATAACAGGCGAGAGAAGAGAGAGAAGAGGATATAAGAGAATAGAGTAGAGAGAAGAGAAGAGGAGAAGAGAGGAGAGATAAGAGGAGAGAGGAGGAGAGAGGAGGAGAGAGGAGGAGAGAAGAGAAGAGGAGAAGAGAGGAGAGATAAGAGGAGAGAGGAGGATAGAGGAGGAGAGAGGAGGAGAGAGGAGGATAGGGGAGGAGAGAGGAGGATAGAGGAGGAGAGAGGAGGATAGAGGAGGAGAGAGGAGGAGAGAGAAGAGAAGAGGAGAAGAGAGGAGGAGAGAGAAGAGAAGAGAGGAGGAGAGAGAAGAGAAGAGGAGAAGAGAGGAGAGATAGGAGGAGAGAGGAGGAAAGAGGAGGAGAGAGGAGGAGAGAGGAGGATAGAGAAGAGAAGAGGAGAAGAGAGGAGGAGAGAGAAGAGAAGAGGAGAAGAGAGGAGAGATAAGAGGAGAGAGGAGGAGAGAGGAGGAAAGAGGAGGAGAGAGGAGGAGAGAGGAGGATAGAGGAGGAGAGAGGAGGAGAGAGGAGGATAGAGGAGGAGAGAGGAGGAGAGAGGAGGATAGAGGAGGAGAGAAGAGGAGATGAGAGAATAGAGTAGAGAGAAGAGAAGAGGAGAAAAGAGGAGAGATAAGAGGAGAGAGAAGGATAGAGGAGGAGAGAGAAGGATAGAGAAGATTAGATAAAATTAGATAAAAAGGAGAGAGAAGATTAGAGAAGAGGAGAGAGGAGGAGAGAGACGAGGAGAGAAGAGGAGACAACAGCAGATTAGAGAAGAGGAGAGAGGAGGAGAGAGGAGGAGAGAGGAGGAGAGAAGAGGAGACAACAGCAGATTAGAGAAGAGGAGAGAGGAGGAGAGAGGAGGAGAGAAGAGGAGACAACAGCAGATTAGAGAAGAGGAGAGAGGAGGAGAGAGGAGGAGAGAAGAGGAGACAACAGCAGATTAGAGAAGAGAAGAGAGGAGGAGAGAGGAGGAGAGAGACGAGGAGAGAGGAGGAGACAACAGCAGATTAGAGAAGAGAAGAGAGGAGGAGAGAGGAGGAGAGAGGAGGAGAGAGACGAGGAGAGAAGAGGAGACAACAGCAGATTAGAGAAGAGGATAGAGGAGGAGAGAGGAGGAGAGAGGAGGAGAGAAGAGGAGACAACAGCAGATTAGAGAAGAGGAGAGAATGAGTGACGTGTAACTTCCCACAGCGATCCGGCGATCTTGATTGAAAGTGATGGTAGGCTGTGTTTAAGAGTTGTTTACTTTGTCCTTGGAAGGAGCTGAGTCAGGGAGGAAACGAGGAAGTGGGTGACAGGAAACAGACACAACATTTTTTTTGACCTGCTCCACCACACAAAGTCAGCTTCTCCTCTGTGTGAGAGAGAGCACAGGGTGTTACTCAGTGAAGTCTAGACACTCTGTTATCATTGGGGAGTGTAGCTGGCTCAGTAGAACCATGCCATAGGAAGTATTTCATGTTTCAGTAGAACCCATGAAATATAAGTGGGATATTTAGAGCTCAGACGTTATACATTTGATAATAACAACAATGTACATTTCCTTGTATCCGTTACGATTGTGATCATTCAAACTGCTCAGATGGAAGGTTTATAACGAGTGGTGCTCTCCATTTAAACTGAAGTCTTCTCGAAGAAGACAGTTTAAAGACAGCCTGAAAGCTCCAGGAAATAGACAAATAATCCTACAGGGCTTTACATTCAACATTGCTCGCCCCAGCCAATCCATTTCCCCCGGTGATCTCACCCAGGCCTCTATCCAGATCACCCCGCAATAGGCATCTGAGACAGGCTAGCCTCAGTGCTCCAGTCATCGATCAATCTTTATCACATCTCTGCCAGCATCCAGGGAAAACCTGGAGAAGAACAGATAAAAACAAGGCAGAAATGGAAAAAGAGCCGAGCAGCAAAATATATATTTTAGGCAGCGCTTTCAAAAAACTTCAATGGTCCATATCTCTCATCCAAATTGCTTGTCAATCACATTTAAGATAGCAGGGAGATCTGTTATTTTCTTTGTTATTTTTCTTAGACAGTTTTCGTATCTTGTTTTGGTCGGCAACAATGCAGACAGAAGCATGTTTTGATGAAAACGCAAATAAAATATTAGTCGTGTAAACTCATTTTGCTGAGAGACATTTGACTAAGTGTGTGTGTGTAAAAAAAAAGTTTAGTAAAAAATAACTGCCGTTTCCTCGTGACATCGCTGCAAACTCAGACAGTGTAAAACTTTAGCGGGATAAGTCTAAAAGTTATCTTACTCCTGTGTAAAGAAACATATTACTCCTTCTAAACTTATTTCACTCGTGTGTGCAGAGGGCTTGTGTATTACAAAGATTGAAAGGTACAAATACTCCACATTACGATGGCTGGACTGGGATGTTTTCTAAGAAATGTAATGATCTACCCTCCCCCTTGTTCCTTATCAAACAAAACGCTTTTAAAAAATATGTTTTTTGAACTTTTCTGAAAATACACGTTTTCAAGATTAGCCCTAGTATCCCTGTGTCGTTGACTGATTGGATGCACCACCTCAGATCCCTGTGTCGTTGACTGATTGGATGCACCACCTCAGATCCCTGTGTCGTTGACTGATTGGATGCACCACCTCAGATCCCTGTGTCGTTGACTGATTGGATGCACCACCTCAGATCCCTGTGTCGTTGACTGATTGGATGCACCACCTCAGATCCCTGTGTCGTTGACTGATTGGATGCACCACCTCAGATCCCTGTGTCGTTGACTGATTGGATGCACCACCTCAGATCCCTGTGTCGTTGACTGATTGGATGCACCACCTCAGATCCCTGTGTCGTTGACTGATTGGATGCACCACCTCAGATCCCTGTGTCGTTGACTGATTGGATGCACCACCTCAGATCCCTGTGTCGTTGACTGATTGGATGCACCACCTCAGATCCCTGTGTCGTTGACTGATTGGATGCACCACCTCAGATCCCTGTGTCGTTGACTGATTGGATGCACCACCTCAGATCCCTGTGTCGTTGACTGATTGGATGCACCACCTCAGATCCCTGTGTCGTTGACTGATTGGATGCACCACCTCAGATCCCTGTGTCGTTGACTGATTGGATGCACCACCTCAGATCCCTGTGTCGTTGACTGATTGGATGCACCACCTCAGATCCCTGTGTCGTTGACTGATTGGATGCACCACCTCAGATCCCTGTGTCGTTGACTGATTGGATGCACCACCTCAGATCCCTGTGTCGTTGACTGATTGGATGCACCACCTCAGATCCCTGTGTCGTTGACTGATTGGATGCACCACCTCAGATCCCTGTGTCGTTGACTGATTGGATGCACCACCTCAGATCCCTGTGTCGTTGACTGATTGGATGCACCACCTCAGATCCCTGTGTCGTTGACTGATTGGATGCACCACCTCAGATCCCTGTGTCGTTGACTGATTGGATGCACCACCTCAGATCCCTGTGTCGTTGACTGATTGGATGCACCACCTCAGATCCCTGTGTCGTTGACTGATTGGATGCACCACCTCAGATCCCTGTGTCGTTGACTGATTGGATGCACCACCTCAGATCCCTGTGTCGTTGACTGATTGGATGCACCACCTCAGATCCCTGTGTCGTTGACTGATTGGATGCACCACCTCAGATCCCTGTGTCGTTGACTGATTGGATGCACCACCTCAGATCCCTGTGTCGTTGACTGATTGGATGCACCACCTCAGATCCCTGTGTCGTTGACTGATTGGATGCACCACCTCAGATCCCTGTGTCGTTGACTGATTGGATGCACCACCTCAGATCCCTGTGTCGTTGACTGATTGGATGCACCACCTCAGATCCCTGTGTCGTTGACTGATTGGATGCACCACCTCAGATCCCTGTGTCGTTGACTGATTGGATGCACCACCTCAGATCCCTGTGTCGTTGACTGATTGGATGCACCACCTCAGATCCCTGTGTCGTTGACTGATTGGATGCACCACCTCAGATCCAAAGTAGGCAGGTGACAGTTTGGAAGACAGTTTTAAAATGTTATTTTTCCAAACAGAGTAAATGTTATTCCAGATATGTTGAGGAAATATAAAAGTTGACTCTATACGCTTTGATGGAGTCCTACTTCTAATACCCCATGTTGATGGAGTCCTACTTCTAATACCCCATGTTGATGGAGTCCTACTTCTAATACCCCATGTTGATGGAGTCCTACTTCTAATACCCCATGTTGATGGAGTCCTACTTCTAATACCCCATGTTGATGGAGTCCTACTTCTAATACCCCATGTTGATGGAGTCCTACTTCTAATACCCCATGTTGATGGAGTCCTACTTCTAATACCCCATGTTGATGGAGTCCTACTTCTAATACCCCATGTTGATGGAGTCCTACTTCTTATACCCCATGTTGATGGAGTCCTACTTCTAATACCCCATGTTGATGGAGTCCTACTTCTAATACCCCATGTTGATGGAGTCCTACTTCTAATACCCCATGTTGATGGAGTCCTACTTCTAATACCCCATGTTGATGGAGTCATACTTCTAATACCCCATGTTGATGGAGTCCTACTTCTAATACCCCATGTTGATGGAGTAATACGTCTAATTCCCCGTGTTGATGGAGTCATACGTCTAATACCCCATGTTGATGGAGTCATACTTCTAATACCCCATGTTGATGGAGTAATACGTCTAATTCCCCATGTTAATGGAGTCATACGTCTAATACCCCATGTTGATGGAGTCATACGTCTAATACCCCATGTTGATGGAGTCATACGTCTAATACCCCATGTTGATGGAGTCATACTTGTCACACAGCGACATGTTCTAAAATGGAATTTAAAAAACCCTCGGAACTCTGCTGCCCGTTTGGCTCATGTAGCCTTTTACAAAGCTGGATTGAACAGAACATGAAAAAGGAAACATTGATTTAAAAATATTATTTAAAAAACAACAACTAACAAATAGCATTTGGTTTGAATCAAAAATTCCATTCATGTGGTTGATAGGATGCTAAGCTGGTCATAAATGGGGCCTGTGGCGGCCGTTGGTGGAAGAAGGTGAGGACCAAAGCGCAGCATGGTACGTGTTCGTCATTTATTTAAATAGAACTGAACACTAAATTCAAAGTTAAAAAAAGAACAACCGAAACAGCTCCGTCAGGTGCAAAACACAAAACAGAAAGCAACTACCCACAAAACCCATGTGGGCAAGAGCTACCTAAGTATGGTTCTCAATCAGAGACAACGATAGACAGCTGCCTTTGATTGGGAACCATACCAGGCCAAACACATAGAAAACATAGAAAACCAACATAGAATGCCCACCCCAACTCACGCCCCGACCAAACCAAAAATGAGACATAAAAAAGGAACTGAGGTCAGGGCGTGACAGTACCCCCCCCCCAAAAAGTGCGGACTCTGGCCGCAAAACCTAAACCCATAGGGTACGGTCTGGGTGGGCATCTATCCGCGGTGGCGGCTCTGGCGCAGGACGTAGACCCCACTCCACCTTAGTCTTGGCTCACTTAGGTGGGTCCTCTGGAGCGGCGACCCTGGACTGGGGAATAGGAGGTAGACTCTGGTGGCGCCGGACAGGCGGGAGACTCTGGTGGTTCCTGACAGGCGGGTGACTCAGGCGGCACCGGAAAGGCGAGAGACTCTGGCGGCTCCGGACTGACGGGCGGCTCCGGACTGACGGGCGGTTCTGGCGGCTCCGGACTGACGGGCGCCTCTGGCGGCTCCGGACAGGAGGGAGACACTGGAGGGTCCAGACTGGAGGAAGACTCTGGAAGGAGAAGACGCAGAGACATCCTGGTGCGTGGGGCTGCCACAGGGCCCTATAGAAGGGGAGACCTATAGAAGGCCCGGTGCGTAGAGGAGGCACCGGATAAACCGGGCTGTGGGGGTGGCACTGGAGCTCTGGTGCGCAGCCTTGGCACCACTCCTCCAGGCTGAATGCCCACTTTAGCCCAGCCCCTCCAGAGTGCAGGCACAGGTCGAACCGGGCTGTGGGGGAGCACTGGAGATCTGGTGCTTACCACTCGCACCTCTCCATTAGGCCCAATTCCCACTTTCGCCCGGCACGGGCGGAGCGCAGGCATAGGATGAACAGCACCCTCCCAGCGCCCCAGGGACACGTTACGCAGAGCCGGCGCAGGATACACTGAGCCAAAACGGCGCCCCGGAGACCAAACACGCTGGGCTTTGGTTCTCACCTACTTCCACCAACAGCCGTTACAAAACTACCCACCCAACTCACGCCCCGACCAAACCAAAAATGAGACATAAAAAAGAACAAAGGTCAGGGCGTGACAGGGCCTTTGACATTGTGACGGATAACCCTGGGTAATGTCCCACCGCAACCAGCCAGCCAGGGCGGCAGTCAGCTACCAGACATAATGTGATAAGGCTCAATAAGGCTCCATCCCCCGAACCTGCCCAGCCAGACAGCCCAGCCCAGCAGAGTGGAGGGATGTGGGGGTGTGTGGTTAAAAACAGACCCTTGCCTCTGTGTTTTCTCTGGAATGGTGACTCAGTGTAGATGGACAACAAGGGGCCCTAACTAGTTATCTCATCTAACATCCACACTTCCCACAGGCTGGGAAGCACGCAAACACATACACACACACACATACACACCCACCCACGCACACACACACACACACACACACACACGCACGCACGCACGCACGCACGCACACGCACACGCACACGCACACACACACACACACAAAGTAGACACACACAGTCTTGATATTTTTGTCCTAAAATCCACCTCAATCCAGTCAGGAAAGCTCTTTGTCTTAAAATCCACCTCAATCCAGTCAGGAAAGCTCTTTGTCTTCAAGTTACCTATTCCCTTGATCACCCCATCATCAATGCCAAACACACACACACACACACACACACACACATGCACAAACACATATTCACGACACACAGAGATAACTAGTTGGTTGCTCTAAAGCAGGAGTTCTCAACCCTTACCCTACGAGGTCCAGAGCGTGTTGGTTTTCTGTTCTACCTGAAAATTAATTGCACATACCTGTTGTCCCTGTTCCAAATCAGTCCCTGATTATAAGGGAACAATGAAAAACACATTGGAACTCGCTTTGATGTCCAGAGTTGAGTCTGAGGGCTCTAATGAAACTGGACAGGTAATTTCCTCCGGTAGTTCCTGAAGAAACTGGACAGGTCGTTTCCTCCGGTAGTATCTGAAGGAACTGGACAGGTAATTTCCTCCGGTAGTATCTGAAGGAACTGGACAGGTCGTTTCCTCCGGTAGTATCTAAAGGAACTGGACAGGTCAATTCCTTCGGTAGTATCTGAAGAAACTGGACAGGTCGTTTCCTCCAGGAAGTATCTGAAGAAACTGGACAGGTCGTTTCCTCCGGTAGTATCTGAAGGAACTGGACAGGTCGTTTCCTCCGGTAGTATCTGAATAAACTGGACAGGTCGTTTCCTCCGGCAGAATTTGAAGAAACTGGACAGGTCATTTCCTCCGGCAGAATTGTCAAGAATGTTAGGTTAAGGCCTAGTTTTCTGTGACATTTTAGTGTCATAAAGCATGAATAGGAAGAACCCACTCACACACCCACACACTCAGGAATAAGTTTCACTCACAGATGGTGCACAAAGAAGAATGAACATTGAGAGAAAATTGATCCCAGAAAAATAAGGAAAAAAAAACAAGAAATTATTTGGAACTGGAATTTGTAAAATAAATATGAATGAAATGGTTAAATAGGTTAAATGTTAAAGACTGAACACATTGTGAAATGTTAAAGGGTGTTTAAAGTAATATAGAAAAACATAAAAATGGATAAAGATTAGATATGTGTTTGTTTTAAGGTATAATGCATTAAAACTATGTTGATTCGGTTTTGAGTATTAGGCCTTAGGAGGTCGATAATGAAATGTTATAGGAACCTGCTGAAAGAACCTGTCATCTGCTGAAGGAAGGAACCTGTCGTCTGCTGAAGGAACCTGTCGTCTGCTGAAGGAACCTGTTGTTTGCTGAAGGAACCTGTTGTTTGCTGAAGGAACCTGTCGTCTGCTGAAGGAACCTGTCGTCTGCTGAAGGAACCTGTTGTTTGCTGAAGGAAGGAACCTGTCATCTGCTGAAGGAAGGAACCTGTCGTCTGCTGAAGGAAGGAACCTGTTGTCTGCTGAAGGAAGGAACCTGTCGTCTGCTGAACGTAGAAACCTGTAGTCTGCTGAAGGAAGCTTGTCATCTGCTGAAGGAACCTGCTGTCTGCTGAAGGAACCTGTTTTTTGTTGAAGGAACCTTACGTCTGCTTAAGGAAGGAACCTGTCGTCTGCTGAAGAAACCTGTCGTTTGTTGAAGGAACCTTACATCTGCTTAAGGAAGGAACCTGTCGTCTGCTGAAGGTAGGAACCTGTCATCTGCTGAATGATCCTGTCGTCTGCTGAAGGAACCTGTTGTTTGCTGAAGGAACCTTATGTCTGCTGAAGAAACCTCTCATCTGCTGAAGGAACCTGTCATCTGCTGAAGGAACCTGTTGTTTGCTGAAGGAAGGAACCTGTTGTCTGCTGAAGGAAGGAACCTGTCGTCTGCTGAAGGAAGGAACCTATCATCTGCTGAAAGAACCTGTCATCTGCTGAAGGAACCTGTTGTTTGCTGAAGGAAGGAACCTATTGTCTGCCGAGGGAAGAAACCTGTTGTCTGCTGAGGGAAGGAACCTGTCGTCTGCTGAACGTAGAAACCTGTTGTCTGCTGAAGGAACCTGTTGTTTGTTGAAGGAACCTTACGTCTGCTTAAGGAAGGAACCTGTCATCTGCTGAAGAAACCTGTCGTTTGTTGAAGGAACCTTACATCTGCTTAAGGAAGGAACCTGTCGTCTGCTGAAGGAAGGAACCTCTCATCTGCTGAAAGAACCTGTCATCTGCTGAAGGAACCTGTTGTTTGCTGAAGGAAGGAACCTATTGTCTGCCGAGGGAAGAAACCTGTTGTCTGCTGAGGGAAGGAACCTGTCGTCTGCTGAACGTAGAAACCTGTTGTCTGCTGAAGGAACCTGTTGTTTGTTGAAGGAACGTTACGTCTGCTTAAGGAAGGAACCTGTCATCTGCTGAAGAAACCTGTCGTTTGTTGAAGGAACCTTACATCTGCTTAAGGAAGGAACCTGTCGTCTGCTGAAGGTAGGAACCTGTCGTCTGCTGAATGATCCTGTCGTCTGCTGAAGGTAGGAACCTGTCGTCTGCTGAAGGTAGGAACCTGTCGTCTGCTGAAGGTAGGAACCTGTCATCTGTTGAAGGTAGGAACCTGTTGTTTGCTGAAGGTAGGAACCTGTCCTCAGTAAAGTTTTCGAAGGAAACATTAAGATTACCTTATTGATCAATGTTTTAAAGAAGTTGTTAGAGATTTTAGATACCGATTGAGGGACTGAACACCGTGATGGGGCGTGAACAAAATCTATTTATAAGATGTAGAAGGTAACACAGCATTTTTCTTGTTATTAAACACAGTGCCTCTCAAAACTGTAATTGACAACTACAGGGTTTAGTTAAGAGTGCTGAATGTATCTATCCATCTTATTAAAATATTTTCTGGAATGTTTTCATACATCTGCTTTATAGTTCATCAAAGAGTCAATCAAGTGCGTGTCGTTTCACATTTGGTTTCTGAAATTTGATTTATTTTTGTGCTCTTTTTGGCCTGTGAAGGAACCTGAAGGAACCCCTTGAAGGGTTGCTGACTACAAAGTATCTATTATTGGGCTAATAACTCACTAACTAGCAAAGGATATAAACTAAATGTGGACAGGTGGATACATGCAGTTCTCGCTTTGATCTTCAAACAAGCACATCTACTCGCGACCACAGCTGTAAACAGTCCAGTTCAAAGTAAATGGCACAGATCCATATATGGCAATGGTCAATTTAGATATAGGCCTACTGCAGCTCTGATTGGTTATGCTGCACTGGTATGTATAGAGTACAGGCTGAGTTCTGCGTGTCAATGCAATCGAATCCTACTCCGATGCGTTCTGTCTACAACAACGTCTCCTGCATAGATTGTTTTGTTTTGAGGACTTTTAGCATCTGGTTTTATTAGTCCATCAGGATACCCGAGTTGCTAGTATAAAGGAACCCGAGACCAAACTATACGTACTGACTGGATTGGTAGAAGTTGTAGCAAGGGTGTTTCTGGGCTAAGCGAACCCAGGGGAGTGCGGTCTCTCATAGTGTTCTGTGTCGGAATCTCTGGTCTGGACGATCCTGAGGAGGCGTCAGATTCATAAGAGAAAGAGCGAGGAAGCATAGGCACTAGGCTCTGAGGATAGCCCACTTTACTGTAAAGCCCTTACTATTGATTCTGAGGAACAGTTCCTAGCTGTAAACTAGTTCAGTGGTAAGGCAGAGTGTCATCTATCAGATCTGTAGGGATTCATGAGGAAGAATGACTGAAGTGCCATTGGGTAGGCAGGGTCGAGTTAAATTGTTAATCTTGCAGAGGTGGTATTTTAGCGTTGACAGTATCTAAAGGAAATCAACAAGTCATTTAATCTGGCAGTACCGAAAGCAGAGGTCTCCAACCCTCTTCCTAGAGAGCTACCGACCTGTAGGTTTTCCCGCCAATCCGAGTTGTAACTGAACTAACTAATTTGTGCAGGCCCAGATCATGGACAAGGACTGGTAATTTGTGCAGGCCCAGATCATGGACAAGGACTGGTAGTTTGTGCAGGCCCAGATCATTGACAAGGACTGGTAATTTGTGCAGGCCCAGATCATGGACAAGGACTGGTAATTTGTGCAGGCCCAGATCATGGACAAGGACTGGTAATGTGTGCAGGCCCAGATCATGGACAAGGACTTGTAATTTGTGCAGGCCCGGATCATGGACAAGGACTGGTAATTTGTGCAGGCCCAGATCATGGACAAGGACTGGTCATTTGTGCAGGCCCAGATCATGGACAAGGACTGGTAATTTGTGCAGGCCCAGATCATGGACAAGGACTGGTAGTTTGTGCAGGCCCAGATCATGGACAAGGACTGGTAATTTGCAATCATCTGCACCAGCTAGAACACTATGACAGGCACATTGGAACAGACACTGTCAGACTTGTTTTAACAATGTACAAATGGTTAAAGGACACAAGATAAAATAAATAAGCATAAATATGGGTTGTATTTACAATGGTGTTTGTTCTTCACTGGTTGCCCTTTTCTCGTGGCAACAGGTCACACATCTTGCTGCTGTGATGGCACACTGTGGAATTTCACCCAGTAGATATGGGAGTTTATCAAAATTGGATTTGTTTTTGAATTCTTTGTGGATCTGTGTAATCTGAGGGAAATATATCTCTCTAATATGGTCATACATTGGGCAGGAGGTTAGGAAGTGCAGCTCAGTTTCCACCTCATTTTGTGGGCAGTGAGCACATAGCCTGTCTTCTCTTGAGAGCCATGTCTGCCTACGGCGGCCTTTCTCAATAGCAAGGCTATGCTCACTGAGTCTGTACATAGTCAAAGCTTTCCTTAATTTTGAGTCAGTCACAGTGGTCAGGTATTCTGCCGCTGTGTACTCTCTGTTTAGGGCCAAATAGCATTCTAGTTTGCTCTGGTTTTTTTGTTAATTCTTTCCAATGTGTCAAGTAATTATCTTTTTGTTTTCTCATGATTTGGTTGGGTCTAATTGTGCTGCTGTCCTGGGGCTCTGTAGGGTGTGTTTGTGTTTGTGAACAGAGCCCCAGGACCAGCTTGCTTAGGGGACTCTTCTCCAGGTTCATCTCTCTGTAGGTGATGGCTTTGTTATGGAAGGTTTGGGAATCACTTCCTTTTAGGTGGTTATAGGATTTAACAGCTCTTTTCTGGATTTTGATAATTAGTGGGTATCGGCCTAATTCTGCTCTGCATGCATTATTTGGTGTTCTACGTTGTACACGGAGGATATTTTTGCTGAATTATTCGTGCAGAATCTCAATTTGGTGTTTGTCCCATTTTGTGAAGTCTTGGTTGGTGAACGGACCCCAGACCTCACAACCATAAAGGGTAATGGGCTCTATGACTGATTCAAGTATTTTTAGCCAAATCCTAGTTGGTATGTTGACATTTATGTTCCTTTTGATGGCATAGAATGCCCTTCTTGCCTTGTCTCTCAGAATATTCCCAGCTTTGTGGAAGTTACCTGTGGTGCTGATGTTTAGGCCAAGGTATGTATAGCTTTTTGTGTGCTCTAGGGCAACAGTGTCTAGATGGTATTTGTGGTCCTGGTGACTGGACCCTTTTTTGAAACACCATTATTTTGGTCTTACTGAGATTTACTCTCAGGGCCCAGGTCTGACAGAATCTGTGCATAAGATCTAGGTGCTGCTGTAGGCCCTCCTTGGTTGGTGACAGAAGCACCAGATCATCAGCAAACAGCAGACATTTGACTTCCGATTCTAGTAGGGTGAGGCCGGGTGCTGCAGACTTTTCTAGTGCCCGCGCCAATTCGTTGATATATATGTTGAAGAGGGTGGGGCTTAAGCTGCATCCCTGTCTAACCCCACGACCCTGTGTGAAGTAATTTGTGTGTTTTTTGCCAATTTTAACCGCACACTTGTTGTTTGTGTATATGGATTTTATAATGTCGTATGTTTTCCCCCCAACACCACTTTCCATCAGTTCGTATAGCAGACCCTCATGCCAAATTGAGTCGAAGGCTTTTTTGAAATCAACAAAGCAAAAGAAGACTTTGCCTTTGTTTTGGTTTGCTTGGTTGTCAATTAGGGTGTGCAGGGTGAATACATGGTAAAAAGCCAATTTGACATTTGCTCAGTACATTGTTTTCATTGAGGAAATGTATGTATGAGTCTGCTGTTAATGCTTCTCTCTCTCTCTCTCTCTCTCTCTCTCTCTCTCTCTCTCTCTCTCTCTCTCTCTCTATCTCTCTATCTATCTATCACAGGGACCAGGATTTATTCCATGTCATTTGGAGAATGGGGGGGGGGGTCGTAATTGGTGACCTGTGACACTCTGTGTCACCTGTAGAGCTAAGTAGATGCAGAATAGCCCTGTGATGGATGTCTCTGTATCCGTCTAGTGTCAAAATGGATGTTCCCTCAACATTTTGAGCACTGAGCAAAGTTCCTGAAAATGTCGAGGGAACGTTGGACTCATGTTACATTTTATCCATTTTCATTTTGACAAAAAATGGTGAACATTCTGTGCATCTAACAGCGCACGTTTACTGTGAACATGGAGGTTGTACCCACTTTAAGTTACAGTTTTAACAGTATCCAAGTAGGCATTATTATTCCCCTATTACAGATAATCAGATTAATTATGCAGGCTTATTCAAGTCTCAAAATACAACATTGCCCCATTAGCTGACTCACTTTTCTGAAGATGTACACGTTTTTGTGCTATTTGTGCTATTTTTGGTCAGATCCATATATGGCAATGGTCGATTTCGATATAGGCCTACTGCAGCTCTGATTGGTTATGCTGCACTGGTATGTGTAGAGTACAGGCTGAGTTCTGCGTGTCAATGCAATCGAATCCTACTCCGATGCGTTCTGTCTACAACAAAGTCTCCATCATAGTTCGTTTTTCTTTCGGTATTTGCCTTGAAAGTGTTGATTGGATCACAATTGCCACAGTAAAGGGAAACGTTGATAGTGTTAACTTCTTCGGGACTGGGGGGCCGTATTGAGTAGCTTGGATGAAAAGCGTGCCCAGAGTAAACTGCCTGCTACTAAGGCCCAGTTGCTAATATATGCATATTATGAGTAGATTTGGATAGAAAACACTCTGACGTTTCTAAAACTGTTTGAATGATGTCTGTGAGTATAACAGAACTCATATGGCAGGCAAAAATCTGAGAAGAAATCCAAGCATGAAGTGGAAAATCTGAGGCTTGTAGTATTTCAACTCATGCCCTATCGAATATACAGTGGGATATTGGTCATATTGCACTTCCTAAGAGTTCCACGAGATGTCAACAGTCTTTAGAACCTTGTTTGAGGATTCTACTGTGAAGTGGGGGCTCATAAGGGCTGTTTGAGCCAGGTGTCTGGCAGACTGCCACAGGCTCGTGACGCGCGGACACAAGAGAGTTAGCTCTCGTTCCACTGCTTTTCTACAGACAAAGGAATTCTCCGGTTAGAACATTATTGAAGATTTATGATAAAAACACCCTAAAGATTGATTCTACATTTCGTTTGACATGTTTCCATGATATGTAATATAACTTTTCGTCTGAATTTTCGAATGGACATAAATGAGGGACTGGGATGTATTGTGGAACTGGGATTCCTCTGAGTGCATTCTGATGAAGATCATCAAAGGTAAGTGAATATTTATAATGCTATTTCTGACTTCTGTTGACTGCAAAACATGGCGGATATCTGTATGGCTTGTTTTGTTGTCTGAGCGCTGTACTCAGATTATTGCATGGTTTGCTTTTTTGGTAAAGCTTTTTTGTATTCTGACACAGTGGTTGCATTAAGGCGAAGTTTATCGAAAGTTTCATGTCTACCACTTGTATTTTCATTAACATTTATGATGAGTATTTCTGTAAATTGATGTGGCTCTCTGCAAAATCACAGGATGTTTTGGAACTACTGAACGTAACGCGTTCAATGTAAACTCAGATTTTTTTATATAAATATGAACTTTATCAAACAAAACATATATGCATTGTGTAACATGAAGTCCTATGAGTGTTAGGTTAGTGATACATTTTATCTCTATGTCTGCTTTTTGTGACTCCTCTCTTTGGCTGAGTTAGGGTTAGGGTTAGGGTTTTTCTGTGACTTGGCTCTAATCTTACATAATCGTTTGGTGTGCTTTCGCCGTAAAGCCTTTTTGAAATCGGACACTGGGGCTGGATTAACAAGAAGTTTATCTTTAAAATGGTGTGAAATAGTTGTATGCTTGAGGAATTTTAATTATGAGATTTCTGCACCCTGCACTTTCACTGGCTGTTGTTGAGGTGGGACAAATATCCCGAATATCCCAGAGTTAACTTGGATACACTCTAGAAAGTTTAGTGAATTTCAATTTTTCTTAATTTTTTTCCTTTACCTTTATTTAACCAGGCAAGTCAGTTAAGAACAAATTCTTATTTTCAATGACGGCCTAGGAACATTGTGTTAACTGCCTGTTCAGGGGCAGAATAACAGATTTGTACCTTGTCAGCTCGGGGATTTGAACTTGCAACCTTCCGGTTACTAATCCAGCGCTCTAACCACTAGGCTACCCTGCCACCATCAAATTCATTTATAAAACCCTATTTACATCAGCAGATGTCACAAAATTCTATACAGAAACCCAGCCTAAAACCCCAAACAGAAAGCATTGCAGATGTTTGTCTCCATGGGTTGATATTTCTTCAGCGCCCTGCTCGACAGTCCTGGGCAGCCATGCGGCTTTCCCAGTCTACTGCATATCAGTTTAGAGGGAACATTGCAGAGTCTCATTTGAATATGGCTGTACCTGAGTGGAGGGAGGCTAAGCTACCCCCCCCCCCCTCACCTCGTGCTATCAACGTGATATTAATTACACTGCATGATAGATATAGTAATAAAACCAAACTATGTTTTCCTGTGGTTTCCAGTGGGTTTTCCTGTGTGTTCCTTTGTGTTTTCCATTGCGTTTTCCAGTGCATTTTCCTGTGTGTGTTCCAGTGTGTCTTCCTGTGTGTTCCTGTGTGTCTTCCTGTGTGTTCCTGTGTGTCTTCCTGTGTGTTCCTGTGTGTCTTCCTGTGTGTTCCTGTGTGTTTTCCTGTGTGCTCCTGTGTGTTTTCCTGTGTGTTCCTGTGTGTGTTCCTGTGTGTGTGTTCCTGTGTGTTCCTGTGTGTTCCTGTGTGTGTTCCTGTGTGTTTTCCTGTGTGTTGTTCTGTGCATAGTGCCTAATATTCAGTAGCTGTAGCAGAAGACCAGGCAGTAGCGATCCTCTCACTCTGACAGCTGCTTGCTGTAATAACACATCCCCTCTGGCCGTCCATCACAGACGCACACACAGTCCAAACCTGTTTCTGTTGCTGTACGATTCGATGGGGAATCAACAACAGCCCCTTTCTCACCGTCTGTTAAAACCCACGCAAGATAAATGTGGGTGTCCGTGGCCGACACACAAACTAGGAGGAGAAGGAGAAGGGAGAGGTAGGAGGAGAGGAGGAGAAGAAGAGGGGAGAGGTAGGAGGAGAGGAGGTGGAGAAGGGAGAGGAGGGAGGAGAGGAGGAGAAGAAAGGAGAGGTGGGAAGAGAGGAAGAGAAGAAGAAGGGAAGAGGTAGGAGGAGAGGAGGCGGAGAAGGGAGAGGTAGGAAGAGAGGAGGAGAAGAAAGGAGAGGTGGGAAGAGAGGATGAGAAGAAAGGAGAGGTGGGAAGAGAGGAGGAGAAGAAGGGAGAGGTGGGAAGAGATGAGGTAGCGAAGAAAGGAGAGGTGGCAGGAGAGGAGGAAAGAAGAAGGGAGAGGTAGGAGGAGAGGAGGAGAAAAAGAGGAGGTGGAGAAGGGAGAGGTGGGAGGAGAGGAGGAGAAGAAAGGAGAGGTGGGAGGAGAGGAGGAGAAGAAGAGGAGGTGGAGAAGGGAGAGGTGGGAGGAGAGGAGGAGAAGAAAGGAGAGGTGGGAGGAGAGGAGGAGAAGAAGGGAAGACGTAGGATGAGAGGAGGTGGAGAAGGGAGAGGTAGGAGGAGAGGAGGAGGAGAAGGGAGAGGTGGGAAGAGAGGAGGAGAAGAAGGGAGAGGTGGGAAGAGAGGAGGTAGTGAAGAAAGGAAAGGTGGGAGGAGAGGATGTATAGAAAAAAGGAGAGGTGGGAGGAGAGGAGGAGAAGAAGAGGGGAGAGGAGAAGGAGAGGAGGTGGAGAAGGGAGAGGTGGGAGGAGAGGAGGAGAAGAAGAAGGGAAGAGGGAGGAGGAGAGGAGAAGAAGAGGGGAGAGGAGGAGGAGAGGAGGTGGATAAGGGAGAGGTGGGAGGAGAGGAGGATAAGAAACGAGAGATGAGAGGAGGAGAAGAAGAAGGGAAGAGGTAGGAGGAGAGGAGGAGAAGAAGAGGGGAGAGGAGGAGGAGAGGAGGTGGAGAAGGGAGAGGTGGGAGGAGAGGAGGAGGAGAAGGGAGAGGTGGGAGGAGAGGAGGAGAAGAAGAAGGGAAGAGGTAGGAGGAGACGAAGAGGGGAGAGGAGTAGGAGAAGAGGTGGAGAAGGGAGAGGTGGGAGGAGAGGAGGAGAAGAAGGGAGAGGTAGGAGGAGAGGAGGAGAAGAAGAGGGGAGAGGAGGAGGAGAGGAGGTGGAGAAGGGAGAGGTGGGAGGAGAGGAGGAGAAGAAAGGAGAGGTGGGAAGAGAGGAGGAGAAGAAGAGGGGAGAGGAGGAGGAGAGGAGGTGGAGAAGGGAGAGGTAGGATGAGAGGAGGAGGAGAAGGGAGAGGTAGGAGGAGAGGAGGAGAAGAAGCGAGAGGTGGGAAGAGAGGAGGAGAAGAAGCGAGAGGTGGGAAGAGAGGAGGTATCGAAGAAAGGAGAGGTGGGAGGAGAGGGGGAGAAGAAAGGAGAGGTGGGAGGAGAGGCGGAGAAGAAGGGAGAGGTGGGAAGAGAGGAGGTAGCGAAGATAGGAGAGATGGGAGGAGAGTTGGAGAAGAAAGGAGAGGTGGGAGGAGAGGAGGAGAAGAAGAAGGGAAGAGGTAAAAGGAGAGGAGGAGAAGAAGAGGGAAGAGGAGGAGGAGAGGACGAGAAGAAGGAAGAGGTAGGAGGACAACATGGAGAAAGGAGAGGTGGGAGGAGAGGAGGAGAAGAAGAGGGAAGAGGAGGAGGAGAGGAGGAGAAGAAGGAAGAGGTAGGAGGACAACATGGAGAAAGGAGAGGTGGGAGGAGAGGAGGAGAAGAAGAAGGGAAGAGGTAGGAGGCCCCCCCAGGGCTGACAACCCTGCATGCAAAGGGCTGTGAGGACTGTGAGGACATGCAGCCTGTCACAGACCAGCCAGCTGGTGGATGTGATTGGCCGTGCTTCTGTGTGTGTGTAATGTAGTTAATTTCCTAGGCTACTATGTCCCTGATGTTCTGTTCCCTCCTCTCAGCTCTATAGAGAAACAGAGTAACTGCATGGGGTGAGACAGTTAAGGCGGGGGGGAGGTGATATTTGGTGAGATGAGAGCAGGGGGAAGGAGGTGAGATGGGCTGAGATGAGAGCAGGAGATATGGAGGAAGGGGGGTGAAACTCATTAGAAAAATCCATCAGATTTTTGCAGAAAGCCGACGGTCACAGACATAACAATCACAGTATGAATATGGCTACTCAGCATGACAAGTAACCAAAAACATGTCAGATAAATAGTCATGCTTTTTGTTTTTTTAAACGACAAAAAACTAAACAAATGCTAATGTGATCAAATCAAATTGTATTTGTCACATACACATGCTTAGCAGATGTTAATGTGAGTGTAGTGAAATGTGTGCTTTGAAATTGTGCTTCTAGTTCCCGACAGTGCAGTAATATCTAACAAGTAATCTAACGATTCCATAAAAACTACTTAATATACACAAGTCTAAGTTATAAATCTAATCAAATCAAACTTTACCTGTCACATGCTTCGAATTCAACAAGTGTAGACCTTACCGTGAAATCCTTATTTACAAGTACTTAACCAACAGTGCAGTTCAAGAGGAATGACATATTTACCAAACAGACTAAAATAAAAAGTAATAATAAAAGTAACACAATAAGAATAACAATAACGAGGCTATATACAGGGTGTTACGGTACAGAGTCAATGTGGAGGCTATATACAGGGTATTACGGTACAGAGTCAATGTGGAGGCTATATACAGTGTATTACGGTACAGAGTCAATGTGGAGGCTATATACAGGGTGTTACGGTACAGAGTCAATGTGGAGGCTATATACAGGGTATTACGGTAGAGAGTCAATGTGGAGGCTATATACAGGGTATTACGGTACAGAGTCAATGTGGAGGCTATATACAGGGTATTACGGTACAGAGTCAATGTGGAGGCTATATACAGGGTATTACGGTACAGAGTCAATGTGGAGGCTATATACAGGGTATTACGGTAGAGAGTCAATGTGGAGGCTATATACAGGGTATTACGGTACAGAGTCAATGTGGAGGCTATATACAGGGTATTACGGTAGAGAGTCAATGTGGAGGCTATATACAGGGTATTACGGTACAGAGTCAATGTGGAGGCTATATACAGTGTATTACGGTACAGAGTCAATGTGGAGGCTATATACAGGGTATTACGGTACAGAGTCAATGTGGAGGCTATATACAGGGTATTACGGTACAGAGTCAATGTGGAGGCTATATACAGGGTGTTACGGTACAGAGTCAGTGTGGAGGCTATATACAGGGTATTACGGTACAGAGTCAATGTGGAGGCTATATACAGGGTATTACGGTACAGAGTCAATGTGGAGGCTATATACAGGGTATTACGGTACAGAGTCAATGTGGAGGCTATATACAGGGTATTACGGTACAGAGTCAATGTGGAGGCTATATACAGACTAATACGGTACAGAGTCAATGTGGAGGCTATATACAGGGTGTTACGGTACAGAGTCAGTGTGGAGGCTATATACAGGGTGTTATGGTACAGAGTCAGTGTGGAGGCTAAATACAGGGTGTAACGGTACAAAGTCAATGTGGAGGCTATATACAGGGTGTTACGGTACAGAGTCAATGTGGAGGCTATATACAGGGTATTACGGAACAGAGTCAGTGTGGAGGCTATATACAGGGGTACCAGTACAGAGTCAATGTGGAGGCTATATACAGGGTATTACGGTACAGAGTCAGTGTGGAGGCTATATACAGGGGGTACCGGTACAGAGTCAATGTGGAGGCTATATACAGGAGGTACCAGTACAGACTCAATGTGGAGGCTATATACAGGGTGTTACGGTACAGAGTCAATGTGGAAGCTATATACAGGGGGTACCAGTACAGAGTCAGTGTGGAGGCTATATACAGGGGTACCAGTACAGAGTCAATGTGGAGGCTATATACAGGGTATTACGGTACAGAGTCAGTGTGGAGTCTATATACAGGGGGTACCGGTATAGAGTCAATGTGGAGGCTATATACAGGGGTACCAGTACTGAGTCAGTGTGGAGGCTATATACAGGGGGTACCGGTACAGAGTTAATGTGGAGGCTATATACAGGGGGTACCGGTACAGAGTCAATGTGGAGGCTATATACAGGAGGTAATGGTACAGAGTCAATGTGGAGGCTATATACAGGGGGTACCAGTACAGAGTCAATGTGGAGGCTATATACAGGGTATTACGGTAAAGAGTCAATGTGGAGGCTATATACAGGGGTACCAGTACAGAGTCAATGTGGAGGCTATATACAGGGGGTACCGGCATAGAGTCAATGTGGAGGCTATATACAGGGGGTACCGGTACAGAGTCAATGTGGAGGCTATATACAGGGTATTACGGTACAGAGTCCGTGTGGAGGCTATATACAGGGTGTTACGGTACAGAGTCAATGTGGAGGCTATATACAGGGGGTACCGGCACAAAGTCAATGTGGAGGCTATATACAGGGGGTACCAGTACAGAGTCAATGTGGAGGCTATATACAGGGTGTTATTGTACACAGTCAGTGTAGAGGCTATACACAGGGTGTTACGGTACAGAGTCAATGTGGAGTCTATATACAGGGTGTTACGGTACAGAGTCAATGTGGAGGCTATATACAGGGTGTTACGGTACAGAGTCAATGTCGAGGCTATATACAGGATGTTACGGTACAGAGTCAATGTGGAGGCTATATACAGGGTGTTACGGTACAGAGTCAATGTGGAGGCTATATACAGGGTGTTACGGTACAGAGTCAATGTGGAGGCTATGTACAGGGGGTACTGGTACAGAGTCAATGCGGAGGCTATATACAGGGTATTACAGTACAGAGTCAATGTGGAGGCTAAATACAGGGAGTAACGGTACAGAGTCAATGTAGAGGCTATATACAGGGTATTATGGTACAGAGTCAGTGTGGAGGCTATATACAGGGGGTACCGGTACAGAGTCAATGTGGAGGCTATATACAGGGGTACCAGTACAGAGTCAATTTGGAGGCTATATACAGGTGGTACCGGTACAGCGTCAATGTGGAGGCTATATACAGGGAGTACCGGTACAGAGTCAATGTGGAGGCTATATACAGGAGGTACCAGTACAGAGTCAATGTGGAGGCTATATACAGGGTGTTACGGTACAGAGTCAATGTGGAAGCTATATACAGGGGGTACCAGTACAGAGTCAGTGTGGAGGCTATATACAGGGGTACCAGTACAGAGTCAATGTGGAGGCTATATACAGGGTATTACGGTACAGAGTCAGTGTGGAGTCTATATACAGGGGGTACCGGTATATAGTCAATGTGGAGGCTATATACAGGGGTACCAGTACAGAGTCAGTGTGGAGGCTATATACAGGGGGTACCGGTACAGAGTTAATGTGGAGGCTATATACAGGGGGTACCGGTACAGAGTCAATGTGGAGGCTATATACAGGAGGTAATGGTACAGAGTCAATGTGGAGGCTATATACAGGGGGTACCAGTACAGAGTCAATGTGGAGGCTATATACAGGGTATTACGGTACAGAGTCAATGTGGAGGCTATATACAGGGGTACCAGTACAGAGTCAATGTGGAGGCTATATACAGGGGGTACCGGCATAGAGTCAATGTGGAGGCTATATACAGGAGGTACTGGTACAGAGTCAATGTGGAGGCTATATACAGGGGGTACCGGTACAGAGTCAATGTGGAGGCTATATACAGGGGTACCAGTACAGAGTCAATTTGGAGGCTATATACAGGTGGTACCGGTACAGCGTCAATGTGGAGGCTATATACAGGGAGTACCGGTACAGAGTCAATGTGGAGGCTATATACAGGAGGTACCAGTACAGAGTCAGTGTGGAGGCTATATACAGGGGTACCAGTACAGAGTCAATGTGGAGGCTATATACAGGGTATTACGGTACAGAGTCAGTGTGGAGTCTATATACAGGGGGTACCGGTATAAAGTCAATGTGGAGGCTATATACAGGGGTACCAGTACAGAGTCAGTGTGGAGGCTATATACAGGGGGTACCGGTACAGAGTTAATGTGGAGGCTATATACAGGGGGTACCGGTACAGAGTCAATGTGGAGGCTATATACAGGAGGTAATGGTACAGAGTCAATGTGGAGGCTATATACAGGGGGTACCAGTACAGAGTCAATGTGGAGGCTATATACAGGGTATTACGGTACAGAGTCAATGTGGAGGCTATATACAGGGGTACCAGTACAGAGTCAATGTGGAGGCTAAATACAGGGAGTGACGGTACAGAGTCAATGTAGAGGCTATATACAGGGTATTACGGTACAGAGTCAGAACCAGCATATGGACTGGAGAATCAAACTCCACAGTTGGATTGATCTGATGTACAGTTGAAGTCGAAAGTTTACATACACTTACATTGGAGACATTAAAACTCATTTTTCAACCACTCCACAAATGTCTTGGAAACTATAGTTTTGGCAAGTCGGTTAGAACACCTATTTTGTGCAACGACACAAGTAATTTTTCCAACAATTGTTTATGTACAGATTATTTAACTTATAATTCACTGTATCACAATTCCAGTGGGTCAGAAGTTTACATACACTAAGTTGACTGTGCCTTTACCTGTTAAGGCTAGGGCAGAATACTGCCCCCGTTGGTGAAATGCGTGCCCATAGTAAACTGACAAAAACATTTTTTTTAAATTGCTAATATATATGCATATAATAAATATTATTGAATAGAAAACACTCTAAAGCTTCTAAAACCGTTTAAATTATGTCTGTAAGTAAAGCAGAACTCTCAGGGCACTCATTCTCCCAAACTCTCTCTTGTCATCCAAAAAGTTGGCCCAACTTTGACGTCATCGCCCCCACCCTTCCCAAGCACCTACAGTCCTGGGAACAGTTCCTATGCCTTCAGCGCGGGTGTCGTGCGCTCACGAGAGTAATGACGGGCGAATCCTTTCGGTCGCGCGAGAACTCACTCGCATTCTGCGCCTGTGGTGTCTTTCTTTCAAGATTGATTAAACGATGCGTGTGTTTCTCTTTGTCCTGAGAATTGCGGTGAAGCTATATAGCATGCTAACGCTGTGTTCTGAACCAAGTTTGACAAGTTTAGTCGACATATAATATGTAATTTCGACGTTTTGGTGCGAACTAACTTTACTTTTTGGCTGCATTTCAACCGAAATATGTCGTGTTTGATAACCGAAAGACACAGACTTCAAAACTAAAGCTGTTTTTGGTAAGTATAAACCCTTCCAGGTCTTCTGATGGAAGAACAGCAAAGGTAAGGGAACATTTATGTGTTAAATTTGGGTTTCTGTGGAGGAGCCAAAATGCTAATTCCTGAGTGCCGACTCACATTATAGCCTAGTGAACGAAATCTGTAAAGTTAAAAATAAATGTCACACAGCTGTTTTATTAAGAAGAAGTGTATCTTTCTAAGTATATGTAGAACATGTATATTTAGTCAACGTTTATGATGTGTATTTCTGTTATCTGGCAGAGTTACCATAATTTCTCCAGGCATTGTTGTAGCATTTTTTAGCCATGACCTTCTATGTAAACCGTGATTTATGGATATAATTAGCATATTATTGAAAAAAACATAAATGTACTGTATAACATGTCCTATTCCTGTCATCTGATGAAGATTTTCAAAAGGTTAGTGAATTAATTTTACTTTTAATCCTGCTTTTGTGATTGCATCTATTGTTCTACAAAATGGCTATGTAAATTAGCCTATCTTTGGTGGTGGTTTGACATAAATATGTGCTATGTTTTCGCCGTAAAACATTTTTGAAATCTGACTTGGTGGCTAGATGAACAAGGTGTTTATCTTTCATTTGAGCTATTGGACTTGTTAATGTGTGGAGGTTAAATATTTCAAAGAATATTTTTTTGCGTTCTGTGTGCTACTGTGTCAGTTGAGCAGTGGGGGGAGGTGCCCTAGCGGGACGTGTGGTGCCAAGTAGTTTAAACAGCTAGGAACATTACAGAAAATGATGTCATGGCTTTAGAAGCTTCTGATAGGAAATTGACATCATTTGAGTCAATTAGGTATACCTGTGGATGTATTTCAAGGCCTACCTTCAAACTCAGTGCCTCTTTGCTTGGCATCATGGGAAAATCTGTCTGGTTCATCCTTGGGAGCAATTTCCGAACGCCTGAAGGTACCACGCTCATCTGTACAAACAATATTACGCAAGTATAAACACCATGGAACCACAAAGCCGTCATAACTCTCAGGAAAGAGAAGCGTTCTGTCTCCTAGAGATGATCTTACTTTGGTGCGAAAAGTGCAAATCAATCCCAGAACAACAGCAAAGGACATTGTGAAGATGCTGGAGGAAACAGTGAAACGAGTACTATATCGACATAACCTGAAAGTGCACTCAGCAAGGAAGAAGCCACTGCTCCAAAACCACCATAAAAAAGCCAGACTATGGATTGCAACTGCACATGGGGACAAAGATCGTACTTTTTGAAGAAATGTCCTCTGGTCTGATGAAATAAAAATAGAACTGTTTGGCCATAATGACCATCGTTGTGTTTGGAGGAAAAAAGGGGGAAGCTCGTAAGCCGAAGAACACCATCACAACCGTGAAGCACAGGGGTGGCAGCATCATGTTGTGGGGGTGTTTTGGTGCAGGAGGGACTGGTGCACTTCACAAAATAGATGGCATCATGAGGAGGGAAAATTATGGATATATTGAAGCGACATCTCAAGACATCAGTTAAAGAAAGAAGAAAAAGAAGTTTAAGCAGGAAAGGAAATTAAATCTTGGTTCCAAATGGACAATGACCCAAAGCATACTTCCAAAGTTGTGGCAAAATGGCTTAAGGACAACCAAGTCAACCTATTGGAGTGGTCATCACAAGGCCATCACAATCCTATAGAGCAAGTAGGCCTACAAACCTGACTCCCTTACACCAGCTCTGTCAGGAGGAATGGGCCAAAATTCACCCAACTTATTGTGGGAAGCTTTTGGAAGGCTACCTGAAATGTTTTACCCAAGTTAAACAATTTAAAGGCAATGCTACCAAATACTAATTGAGTGTATGTAAACTTCTGACCCACTGGGAATGTAATGAAAGAAAAAAACGCTGAAATACATCATTCTCTCTAGTATTATTCTGACATTTCACATTCTTAAAATGAAGTGGTGATCCTAACTGACCTAAAACAGGATATTTTTTACCAGGATTATTAAATGTCAGGAATTGTGAAAAACTGAGTTTAAAATGTATTTGGCTAAGGTGTATGTAAACTTCCGACTTCAACTGTAGATCTGTGATTGCAGGAAAACAGAGCATAGATACATCGTACTATGGAAGCTGCAGTGATGGTTATACGTCGTAAGTTCGTTAATTGGCTTTTAACAAAAGGACAGATCCTCTGAAGCTCAGACTCCCACCAATCAGTATTCTGTGAAGTGAGTCTAAATGTATGTTTCTTCATCTGTCTCTCTCTCTCTCTGTGTGTGTGTGTATGTGTGTGTGTGTGTGTGTGTGTGTGTGTGTGTGTGTGTGTGTGTGTGTGTGTGTGTGAGGTTCGCCAGCCAGGAGCAGCAGGGCCCACAGCAGGTCTGACCTTTCACGAGCCTCCCACAGGCATCTGACACTGGGCTGACTCCGAACCCATCTGGGGTCTACCGCTGCATCACACTCACACACACACAAAGAGACACCTGCACAAACACACACACACACACACACACACACACACACACACACACACACACACACACACACACACACACACACACACACACACACACACACACACACACACACACACAGACACCTGCACAAACACACAGACACAGACCCCTGCACAAACACACAAACAAACCCCTGCACACACACACACTCAAGTACCTGCACACACGCACATTCCTACGCACACCAGCAAGGACATCCACACACACAAACACAAACACACACACACAAACACCTACCTACCCAGACAGGGCATATTTACCTGGCCTTTACCTCCTTCCTCACTACAGGTGACTCTGACAATCTCACTGAACCAGCCAACATCTATGAAAACCAAGAAAATAACCTAACAAATACAGCAGGTCCATTCCCCCTGGGGGGGGGGTCATAAATGACTCCTGTAATGGGGGGGGGGGGGTCATAAATGACTCCTGTAATGGGGGGGGGTCATAAATGACCGGCTGAATCTCTACTACACATCGATACAGGAGAAAGTGAGCCACGGGCTGCAAACTGTCATCTTGAGGAGGGAGGTATTTTGTTTTAGAGCTAATCTGGAGAAAATATAAATGAAAACATGTATCCAACTGTTCGTGTTAAGTAACTACAGTTTCCTGAAATAGCTCGGTAGCCTCAAGATAAGAGGGGAGAATTTGAAACAAGAAAAAGTTATAATAATATTGGGGGATTATTTTCCTGTTATCTGTTGTTTTCCTGTTAACTGTTATCATCCCATCAGGGTTACAGTTTAAGGTGGAGACCTGTGCTGTGAGCGGAATTGGCACACAGGATTACAGTTACCATTAAAAGGATCAGAAGCATTGCAGCTTCTTGGACAGCTGTAGTTATACAAAAAGAAGCCCTGAAATCCTCAAGACTTTGATCTCATTTTAGTACATGTGGGTTTTGACAGTGACTCTGCTGTGGCAGTGTGTTGTGTTTCATCCTGTCATATCCTACATCCTGTCATTTCCTACATCCTGTCATATCCTACATCCTGTCATATCCTACATCCTGTCATATCCTACATCCTGTCATATCCTACATCCTGTCATATCCTACATCCTGTCATATCCTACATCCTGTCATTTCCTACATCCTGTCATATCCTACATCCTGTCATATCCTACATCCTGTCATTTCCTACATCCTGTCATATCCTACATCCTGTCATAGAGATGGTTTTCTGTCCGTCAGACTGCTGTCTGTCTGTTTGATCTGAGATATCTAGTGCAGCCCTCATCCTTCCACCAACAACACCCGTTCTGCCAGTCACATTCTGTTAAAGGTCCCCGAAGCACACACATCCCTGGGTTGCTCCTCTTTTCAGTTCGCTGCAGCTAGCGACTGGAACGAGCTACAACAAACACTCAAACTGGACAGTTCTATCTCAATCTCTTCATTGAAAGACTCAATCACGGACATTCTTACTGACAGTTGTGGCTGCTTTGCGTGATGTATTGTTGTCTCTACCTTCTTGCCCTTTGTGCTGTTGTCTGTGCCCAATAACATTTGTACCCTGTTTTGTGCTGCTACCATGTTGTGCTGCTACCTTGTTGTATTGTTGTCATGTTGTGTTGCCTTGATATGTTGTTGTCTTCGGTCTCTCTATATGTAGTGTTGTGTAATCTCTCTTGTCGTTATGTGTGTTTTGTCCTATATTTCTATTTAATTGTACTATCATTTTTAATCCCAGCACCCGTACCTGCAGGAGGCATTTTGCCTTTTGGTAGGCCGTCATTGTAAATAATAAAAACAAAATAACTGACTTGCCTTGTTAAATAAAGGTTCATTTAAAAAATGTAAAAAGCATGAAGGGGCCTCGGAGCGTTAGTGCAGCCCAGACTCTGGTAGTCTAGCAGAGCCAGAACCCTGAGGCCAGAACCCTGAGAACCCTGAGACTGCAGCATAAGATAAGACACTGACTCTTCAGAGGTCAGAGGTCAGACTGCATCTGCTCTACATAGAACATCATATCCAGGCCAAGAAAAAGCACCAGAGGAGCTTGGCCCGCCGTTCTACTAACCAATTGTGCTGATGTGGGGTTTTTTGCAAAATTTGTAAATTATTTTGAAAATAATGTTTCTGCAACCGTATCTTACGGAAGAAAAGAGCTTCTGGATATCAGGACAGCGATCACTCACCTCGGATTAGACAAAGATTTCTTCAACAACAACAACAGCAGCAAGCAGGACTCACACAATATTCACCAAACACCCCACAGGGCAGACATCCAAATTATTCGCAAAAGGAAGCAAAGCCTCGTCCGGACCCGGAGAAGACAACTAGGAAAGCTGCCGTTACCGTCAATATTACTCGCCAACGTGCAATCATTGGACAATAAAGTAGACGAGGTAAGATCACGAATATCCTACCAACGGGACATCAAAAACTGTAATATCCTATGTTTCACGGAATCGTGGCTGAATGACGACATGGATATTCAGCTAGCGGGATATACGCTGCACCGGCAGGATAGAACAGCACACTCCGGTAAGTCGAGAGGGGGGGGGGGGTCTGTGCCTATTGTGCTGGTGCACGAAATCAAAGGGAGTCTCTAGATTTTGCTCGCCTGAAGTTGAGTATATTGTGATAAACTGCAGTCCACACTACTTGCCTAGAGAGTTCTCATTTATACTTTTCATGGATGTTAATTTACCACCACAGGCAGATGCTGGCACTAAGACCGCACTCAGTCAGCTGTATAAGGAAATAAGCAAACAGGACACCACTCATCCAGAGGCGGCGCTCCTAGTGGCCGGAGACTTTAATGCAGGGAAGATTAAAGATTGAATCATACTACACCGGCTCCGACGCTCGACGGATGTGGCAGGGCTTGCAAATTATTACAGACTACAAAGGGCAGCACAGCCACGAGCTGCCCAGTGACACGAGCCTACCAGAAGAGCTAAATCACTTCTATGTTCGCTTCGAGGCAAGCAACACTGAGGCATGCATGGGAGCATCAGCTGGTCCGGACGACTGTGTGATCACGCTCTCCTTAGCCGACGTGAGTAAGACCTTTAAACAGGTCAACATACACAAGGCTGCGGGGCCAGATGGATTCAAATCAAATCAAATGTATTTATATAGCCCTTCGTACATCAGCTGACATCTCAAAGTGCTGTACAGAAACCCAGCCTAAAACCCCAAACAGCAAGCAATGCAGGTGTAGAAGCACGGTGGCTAGGAAAAACTCCCTAGAAAGGCCAACACCTAGGAAGAAACCTAGAGAGGAACCAGGCTCTGAGGGGTGGCCAGTCCTCTTCTGGCTGTGCTGGGTGGAGATTATAACAGAACATGGCCAAGATGTTCAAATGTTCATAAATTACCAGCATGGTCCAATAATAATAAGGCAGAACAGTTGAAACTGGAGCAGCAGCACGGCCAGGTGGACTGGGGACAGCAAGGAGTCATCATGTCAGGTAGTCATGAGGCATGGTCCTAGGGCTCAGGTCCTCCGAGAGAGAGAAAGAAAGAGAGAAAGAGAGAATTAGAGAGAGCACACTTAAATTCACACAGGACACCGAATAGGACAGGAGAAGTACTCCAGATATCACAAATCACTGGAGGCTGAGACAGGAGGAGTCAGGAGACACTGGAAGGATATAACCCCACCCACTTTGCCAAAGCACAGCCCCCACACCACTAGAGGGATATCTTCAACCACCAACTTACCATCCTGAGACAAGGCTGAGTATAGCCCACAAAGATCTCCGCCACAGCACAACCCAAGGGGGGAGCGCCAACCCAGGCAGGAAGATCACATCAGTGACTCAACCCACTTAAGTGACGCACCCCTCCCAGGGACGGTATGAAAGAGCCCCAGTAAGCCAGTGACTCAGCCCCTGTAATAGGGTTAGAGGCAGAGAATCCCAGTGGACAGAGGGGAACCGGCCAGGCAGAGACAGGAAGGGCGGTTCGTTGCTCCAGAGCCTTTCCGTTCACCTTCCCACTCCTGGGCCAGACTACACTCAATCATATTACCCACTGAAAAGATGAGTCTTCAGTTAAGACTTAAAGGTTGAGACCGAGTTTGCGTCTCTTACATGGGTAGACAGACCATTCCATAAAAATTGACCTCTATAGGAGAAAGCCCTGCCTCCAGCTGTTTGCTTAGAAATTCTAGGGACAATTAGGAGGCCTGCGTTTGTGACCGTGGCGTACGGGTAGGTATGTACGGCAGGACCAAATCAGAGAGATAGGTAGGATCAAGCCCATGTAATGCTTTGTAGGTTAGTAGTAAAACCTTGAAATCAGCCCTCGCCTTGACAGGAAGCCAGTGTAGGGAGGCTAGCACTGGAGTAATATGATCAAATTATGGGGTTCTAGTCAGGATTCTAGCAGCCGTATTTAGCACTAACTGAAGTTTATTTAGTGCTTTATCCAGGTAGCCGGAAAGTAGAGCATTGCAGTAGTCTAACCTAGAAGTGACAAAAGCATGAATGGATTACCAGGACGTGTGCTCCGGGCATGTGCTGACCAACTGGCAAGTGTCTTCACTGATATTTTCAACATGTCCCTGATTGAGTCTGTAATACCAACATGCTTCAAGCAGACCACCATAGTCCCTGTGCCCAAGAACACAAAGGCAACCTGCCTAATTGACTACAGACCTGTAGCACTCACGTCCGTAGCCATGAAGTGCTTTGAAAGGCTGGTAATGGCTCACATCAACACCATTATCCCAGACAGATCCACAGATGATGCAATCTCTATTGCACTCCACACTGCCCTTTCCCATCTGGACAAAAGGAAAACCTATGTGAGAATGTTGTTCATTGACTACAGCTCAGCATTCAACACCACATAGTGTCCTCAAAGCTCATCACCAAGCTAAGGATCTTGGGACTAAACACCTCCCTCTGCAACTGGATCCTGGACTTCCTGACAGGCCACCCCCAGGTGGTGAGGGTAGGTAGCAACACATCTGCCACGCTGATCCTCAACACTGGAGCTCCCCAGGGGTGCATGCTAAGTCCCCTCCTGTGCTCCCGGCTTACCCACGACTGTTCACCCACGGTCCTCAGATCCTCAAAAGGTTCTACAGCTGCAATATCGAGAGCATCCTGGTTGCATCACTGCCTGGTACGGCAATTGCTCGGCCTCCGACCGCAAGGCACTTCAGAGGGTAGTGCATATGGCCCAGTACGTCACTGGGGCAGAGCTGCCATCCATAACCTCTACACCAGGCGGTGTCAGAAGAAGGCCCTAAAAATTGTTAAAGACCCCAGCCACCCCAGTCATAGACTGCTCTCTCTAGTACCGCATGGCAAGCGGTACCGGAGTGCAAAGTCTAGGACAAAAAAGGCTACTCAACAGTTTTTACCCCCAAACCATAAGACTGCTGAACAGGTGGTTACCCGGACTATTTGCATTGTCACCCCCCTACCCCTCTTTTACACTTCTGCTACTCTCTGTTCATCATATATGCACAGTCACTTTAACGATACCTACATGTACATACTACCTCAATATGCCTGACTAACAGGTGTCTGTATAGAGCCTTGCTACTAACAGGTGTCTGTATAGAGCCTTGCTACTAACAGGTGTCTGTATGGAGCCTTGCTACTAACAGGTGTCTGTATAGAGCCTTGCTACTAACAGGTGTCTGTATAGAGCCTTGCTACTAACAGGTGTCTGTATGGAGCCTTGCTACTAACAGGTGTCTGTATATAGCCTTGCTACTCTTTTTTCAAATGTCTTTTTACTGTTGTTGTATTTCTTTACTTACCTACACACACACACACACACACACACACACACACACACACACACACACACACACACACCCACCCACGCACACACACCACACACACACACACACACACACACACACACACACACACACACACACACACCACACACACACACACCCACCCACGCACACACACCACACACACACACACACACACACACACACACACACACACACACACACACACACACACACACACACACACACACACACACACATACATTTTTTAAGCACTGTTGGTTAGAGCCTGTAAGTAAGCATTTCACTGTAAGGTTTACACCTGTTGTATTCGGCGCATGTGACAAATAAACTTTGATTTGATATATAAATATATATATATATACAGTCAAAAGTTTGGGGTCACTTAGAAATGTCCTTGTCTTTTAAAGAAAAACACATTTTTTCCCCATTAAAATAACATAAAATAGATCAGAAATACAGTGTAGACATGGTTAATGTTGTAAATGATTATAGTAGCTGGAAATGGCAGATTTGTTACGAAATATCTACATAGGCGTACAGAGGCCCATTATTAGCAACCATCACTCCTGTGTTTCATTGGCACGTTGTGTTAGCTAATTCATTTTAAAAGGCTAATTAATCATTAGAAAACCCTTTTGCAATTATGCTAGCACAGCTGAAAACTGTTGTGCTGATTAAAGAAGCAATACATCTGGCCTTCGTTAGACTAGTTGAGTATCTGGGTCATCAGCATTTGTGGGTTCGATTACAGGCTCAAAATGGCCAGAAACAAAGACCTTTCTTCTAAAACTCATCAGTCTATTCTTGTTCTGAGAAATGAAGGCTATTCTATGCAAGAAATTGCTAAGAAACTGAAGATCTCGTACAGCGCTGTGTTTGACTCCCTTCACAGAACAGCGCAAACTGGCTCTAACCAGAATAGAAAGAGAAGTGGGAGGCCCCGGTGCACAGCTGAGCAAGAGGACAAGTACATTGGAGTGTCTAGTTTGAGAAACAGGCACCTCACAAGTCTTCAACTGGCAGCTTCATTAAATAATACCTGCAAAACACCTGCAAGTCTCAACTAGAGGTCGACCGATTAATGGGAATGGCAGATTAATTAGGGACGATTTCAAGTTTATCACAACAAATCGGAAATCGGTATTTTTGGTCGCCAATTTTGCAGATTTATTTTTATTTTTTACACCTTTATTTAACTAGGAAAGTCAGTTTAGAACACATTCTTATTTTCAATGACGGCCCAGGAGCGGGGCAGAACGACAGATTTTTACCTTGACAGCTCAGGGAATCCAATCTTGCACCCTTACAGTTAACTACTCCAACGCTCTAACCACCTAATTACAGTGCACTCCACGAGGAGCCTGCCTGTTACGCGAATGCAGTAAGAAGCCAAGGTAAGTTGCTAGCTAGCATTAAACTTATCTTATAAAAAACAATCAATCAACTGTCTTTGCTCTCAATCGACTGTCTTTGCTCCAATGTGTACTTAACCATAAACATCTTTGCCTTTCTTAAAATCAATACACAAGCATATATTTTTAAACCTGCATATTTAGCTAAAATAAATCCAGGTTAGCAGGCAATATTAACCAGGTGAAATTGTGTCACTTCTCTTGCGTTCATTGCACGCAGAGTCAGGGTATATGCAATAGTTTGGGCCGCCTGGCTCTTTGCGAACTAATTTGCCAGAATGTTACGTAATTATGACATAACATTGAAGGTTGTGCAATGTACCAGGAATATTTAGACTCATGGATGCCACCCGTTAGATAAAATACGGAACGGAATAAAGATTTTGTTTCTTCGAGGTGATAGTTTCCGGATTTGACCTAAGGCTTCAATCTCTTTGTGTTTATTATAGGTGGTAGGCTGCAGCTCGTAATAGTCAAAGGTATATGGTTTAGAGAGAAATAGTCTACGCGTTATAATTCCCATAATAACTTGCGGCTGAACTTGAAAGGGGTTCCTTCGTTATTTTACCGTTCATGTCTTCCATAGAGAATGTCTTGATCTACTTCAAATAAGGTCTGTGTTTTGTGCAGACTTAAACCGCCTCTGTTCATGTCTTCCATAGAGAATGTCTTGATCTACTTCCAATAAGGTCTGTTTCGTGCAGACTTAAACCGCCTCTGTTCATGTCTTCCATAGAGAATGTCTTGATCTACTTCCAATAAGGTCTGTGTTTCGTTCAGGCTTAAACCGCCTCTGCGTTTTGACACCCGTGTAAATCTCACTAGGTTAAGGTAACATTTGTCAACATATTTTCATAAATCCACTCAAAAAAAAAAGATCTTTGCTTACATTTAGCCACTATTGATCAGAGTTACCTTGTCCTATGGATATCTACACAGTTATAAAATTGGCAAGGTGGTGTAAGCCTACACGAAACACAGACCTTATTCTAAAAATATCCTGTGGAATAAATGAATGTAGGAACCGCTTTTCAGATTTTGGTGTCATGGGAATTATGACTCGCACTTTGGTAGTCAATTCTTACCATGCCCATTATTAAAATAGGATTTCCTGCATATAGAAATTACAGTTTTTGTTTTCAACATTCATCATTCATGTTATTTGAGACTAAATAGATTTTATTTATGTATTAAATTAAGTTCAAATAAAAGTGTTCATTGTTCATTCAGTATTGTTGCAATTGTCATTATTACAAAAATGTGTGTGTGTGTGTATATAAATACTTATTTATTTATATATATATATATATTTTTTTTTATCGGCCGATTAATCTGTATCGGCATTTTTTGTCCTCCAATAATCGGTATCGGTCGACCTCTAGTCTCAACGTGTCACGGCAGATTTCCTCCTTTTCCTCTGAAGAGGTGAAACAAGGATCGGACCAATACGCAGCGTGGTCGGTGTCCATGGTTTTTAATAAGAAACAACTCCTCATGAACACAAATACAAAAAACAATAAACGTGAACTAACCGAAACAGTCCCGTGTGGCACAAACACTGACACAGGAAACAATCTCTGCCAAAGACATGAGGGGAAACAGAGGGTTAAATACACAACAGGTAATGAATGGGATTGAAAACAGGTGCGTGGGAAGACAAGACAAAACCAATGAAAAATGGATCAATGATGGCTAGAAGACCGGTGACGTTGAACGCCCGAGCACCGCACAAACGAAGGAGAGGCAACGACTTCGGCAGAAGTCGTGACACAACGTCAACAGTGAAAAGGCGATTCCGGGATGCTGGCCTTCTAGGCAGAGTTGCAAAGAAAAAAAGCCAGATCTCAGACTGGCCAATAAAAAGAAAAGATTAAGATGGGCAAAAGAACACAGACACGGGACAGAGGAACTCCTTCCTAGAAGGACAGCATCCTGGGAGTCACTGTTGATATTGCCGGGTTCAAGTGGCAAAGATACTTTTTATTTTTACTCTCCTGTCTGTGAGGAAGTTGTAGTTGTTTCGTTCGGGAACACAGCCCTACATCCCCCGCAATCACACAATTACTGTTGTTGTTTACGTAATCCGAAAACAGCCCATTATAAATCTCAATCTGGGTCAAGTGGTCATCGTTGTGAAAAGCTTGTTCTGGTGCCAACTTCACTGGTTATACAATACAGAACAAGAGAAACAGATGGGCATGTCGGTATAGAAAGAAGTAATGTATTCAGGTGTGTCTTCCGCAGCGAATTGTCTTCGCAGGAGACAAAGATTCTGTTCAGAACAACGATGACGTCATGTCATCTGGTAACTATACATCAAACACATGAACAGAATGAGCCTAACAACCCAGGATATGACATCATGTATATGTACATCAAACACATGAACAGAATGAGCCTAACAACCCAGGATATGACATCATGTACATCAAACACATGAACAGAATAAGCCTAACAACCCAGGATATGACATCATGTATATGTACATCAAATGTTAGAGTGTTGGACTAATAAACGAAAGGTTGCAAGTTCGAATCCCTGAGCTGACAAGGTACAAATCTGTCGTTCTGCCCCTGAACAAGGCAGTTAATCCACTGTTCCTAGGCCGTCATTGAAAATAAGAATTTGTTCTTAACCGACTTGCCTAGTAAAATAAAGGAAAAAAAAATATGTACATCAAACACAGAGATCATAAACATTGAGGCTGTATATGAGTTTTATGAGTTGGGAAATGTGAACTGTTTGGTTTGATCGTGTGACATCAAAGTGGTATGTATTATAATCCTCAATGTCTCATCTTTAAAAATACATAGTGTTCTCTTCATTTACAGCATTTCCCTCACTCAGACAACAACACAACATTTTGACAATTTGGAGGAGGAATGGGTTGGGGCAGATGGGCTGTCAGTCAAAACCCAGACAGCGCTGTGAAGCACAGAGCCTGAGCTCTGATGTCACGTACTTTATGTTACTGTAGAGCCACCGCGTTCCAATTCTTAAAAGTATAAAAGGGTTCAAATGATAGAGATTAAACCTTTTCCTCACCAGCAGACCGAGCGACCAGCAATTTCATTAAGGGTCACTGCACTGTACACCCACCAAGCAACAATAACAGCTGACCCAAGAGGCTAGAAATGCAGTATATGTCTCCGAAGGAAAATTCATATGTGGTTTAAAAAAAAATGCCTAACGGTAATTCATATGATATCACCACAGTGGTAACACACAACATGGGCTCAGGGAGAGTTTTGTAAGTGTGAGATCCTAATGCATTGTGACATGGCCAAGACTCTCGAGTCGAGCTGCCCAGTAAAATGGTAATAGAGCAGGGTTTCTTGGAGACTGTTGGAAATCATTATGTTGTTATAATGTTTTCCTCCATCTCTCTGTCTCCCTTGAAACACACTCACATATTTCCCTCTCACTAGCATTCCCTCTCACTAGCATTCCCTCTCACTAGCATTCCCTCTCACTAGCATTCCCTCTCACTAGCATTCCCTCTCACTAGCATTCCCTCTTCCTCTTTCTCTTTTTGTCATATTCTCTGTCTATCTATCTCTCTCTCTAAACTTCAACAAGCCCCCCGCCCCGTTCTCCATTATACTGTCTCGGTCCATGAGAAACACTGTCCATCTCTCTCTCTCCCTCTATACTCCCCCCCATCTCTCCTTCTCTACTCCCCCCTCTCTCTCTACTCCCCCATCTCTCCTTCTCTACTCCCCCCTCTCTCTCTACTCCCCCCTCCTTCTCTACTCCCCCCTCTCTCTCTACTCCCCCCTCTCTCTCTACTCCCCCCATCTCCCCTTCTCTACTCCCCCCTCTCTCTCTACTCCCCCCTCTCTCTCTACTCCCCCATCTCTCCCTCTCTCTCTACCCCCTTCTCTCTCTACTCCCCCCCTCTCTCTAACTATTCCCCCCCTCACTCTCTACCCCCTTCTCTCTCTACTCCCCCCCCTCTCTCTCTACTCCCCCCTCTCTCTCTCTACTCCCCCCCCTCTCTCTCTCTACTCCCCCTCTCTCTCTCTCTACTCCCCCTATCTCTCTCTCTACCCCCTCCTCTCTTTCTCTCTTTACTGCCCTCCCTCTTTACTCCCCACCTTTACTCACCCCCTCTCTATTCCCCCCTCTCTACCCCCTCCTCTCTCTCTCTCTTTACTCACCCCCTCTCTACTCCCCCCTCTCTACCCTCCCCTCTCTCGCTTTCTACTCCCCCATCTCTCCCTCTCTCTCTACTCCCCCCCTCTCTCTCTACTCCCCCCATCTCTCTCTACTCCCCCATCTCTCCCTCTCTCTCTCTCTCCCCATCTCTCTCTACTCCCCCATCTCTCCCTCTCTCTCTACTCCCCCCCCCTCTCTCTCTACTCCCCCCTCTCTCTCTACTCCCCCATCTCTCCCTCTCTCTCTACTCCCCCCCTCTCTCGCTCTACTCCCCCCTCTCTCTCTACTCCCCCATCGCTCCCTCTCTACTACCCCTCTCTCTCTACTCCCCCCATCGCTCCCTCTCTACTCCCCCCTCTCTCTCTACTCCCCCATCTCTCCCTCTCTCTCTACTCCCCCCTCTCTCTCTACTCCCCCCATCGCTCCCTCTCTACTACCCCTCTCTCTCTACTCCCCCCATCGCTCCCTCTCTACTTCCCCCTCTCTCTCACTTTCTACTCCCCCCTCGCTCTCCCTCTCTCTCTACCCCCTTCTCTCTCTACTCCCCCCCCTCTCTCTCTCTACTCCCCCCCTCTCTACCCCTCCCCTCTCTCTCTCTCTCTCTCTCTTTACTCCCCCCCTCTCTACCCCCTCCTCTCTCTCTATCTCTCTCTCTCTCTCTTTACTCCCCCCCTTTCTACTCCCCCACTCTCTACCCCCTCCTCTCTCTCTCTCTCTCTCTCTTTACCCCCCCCTCTCTACTCCCCCCCTCACTACTCCCCCTCTCTCTCTCTCCCTCTACTCCCCCCTCCCTCTCTACCTCTCTCTCTCTTGCCATCTCTCTCCACTTCTCCCCTTCTCGCTACTCCCGCCCTTCTCAACTCCAATGTATCTCTCTACTCTCTACGCTTCCCCTCTCTCTACGCTTCCATTCTCTCCCTCTCCACTCCCCCCTCTCGCTCTCCCTCACTACTCCCCCCCTATCTCCACTCGGCATAGCCAGTCCTCTTCTGGCTATGCCGGGTGGAAATTATAAGAGAATATGGCCAAGATGTTCAAATGTTCATAGATGACCATAATAATCACAGTGGTTGTAGAGGGTGTAACAGGTGTCGCGTCTTTGGCATCATTAAACTGAAGACTTATTTGTAGTTTATGAAATCAATTCTCTGTAATTATTATTACGTGATTAACTAATCAGGTAGATGTAATTAACTAGGAAGTCGGGGCACCAAGGAAAATATTCAGATTACAAAGTTATACATTTCTTACTATAACTTTCAGATATTTTAATATCTGATCAATTAGTCTTCTCATTAACTTGTTATGGCTGCAATCCCAATATCGGGATAAGTGTCATCAACAACCGATGAATGGCATAACGCTACATTCAATAAATATTACTACAAATATTTATATTCATGAAATCCCAAGTGCAATATAGGAAAACACAGTTTGGCCTTTTGTTAATCCACCTGTCGTGTCAGATTTGGAAATGATGCTTTACAGCGAAAGCAATCCAAGCGTTTGTGTAAGTTTATCAATCGCACTATAAAACATTAAGTACACTTAGCATCAGGAAGCTTGGTCACGAAAATCAGAAAAGCAATCAAATTAATCGTTTACCTTTGATGATCTTTGGATGTTTTCACTCACGAGACTCCCAGTTACACAACAAATGTTCCGTTTGTTCAAAATAAAGATTATTTTTATATCGAAAAAAAATCAGTTTGTTGTTCAGAAATCCACAGAAAAAAGCAGACAAAGATTCCAAATAGTTTCCATAATGTCAACAGAAACATGTCAAAAACATTTTATAATCAGTCCTCAGGTTGTTTTTCAAATATATAATTGATAATATATCAACCGCAAATGTCTTTCACAGTAGGAGAGGGAAAAACAATACCTATCCAAACTCTGTTGCGCGAGCAAAACTCATGTGACCACTTGACGTGATGTTATCGTTCTGGCTCATTTTTCAAAATAAAAGCCTGAAACTATGTCTGAAGACTGTTGACACCTTGAGGAAGCGATGGGAAAAGGAATCTGGTTGATATCCCTTTAAATCCAGCAAAGGGAGGTTATGGAACAGGGAGTTTTCAAAATAGAAGCCACTTCCTGCTTTGATTTTCCTCAGGGTTTCGCCTGCAATATCAGTTCTGTTATACTCACAGACAATATTTTGACAGTTTTGGATACTTTAGAGTATTTTCTATCCATTCTAATAATAATATGCATATATTAGCAAATGAAACTGAGGAGCTGGCCGTTTACAATGGGCACCTTTTCATCCAAGCTACTCAATACTGCCCCTGCAGCCATAAAAATGTAATGCGTTTGAGACAATCAGTTGTGCTGTGACAAGGTAAGGGGGTACACAGAAGATAGCACTATTTGGTAAAATACCTAGTCCATATTATGGCAAGAACACCTCAAATAATTAAAGAGAAATGACAGACATCATTACTTTAAGACATAAAGGTCAGTGAACCTGAAAAAATTTCAAAAACGTTGAAAGTCTCTTCAAATGCAGTTGCAAAAACCATCAAGCGCTATGATGAAACTGTCTGTCATGAGGACCGCCAAAGGAAAGGAAGACCCAGAGTTAGGATAAGGATAATGATAAGGATAAGTTCATTAGAGTTACCAGCCTCAGAAATTGCAGCCCAAATAAATTCTTCACCAGGTTCAAGTAACAGACACATCTAAACATAAACTGTTCAGAGGAGACTGTGTGAATCAGGTCTTCATGGTTGAATTGCTGCAAAGAAACCACTACTAAAGGACACCAATAATAAGAAGAGACTTGCTTGGGCCAAGAAACACGAGCAATGGACATTAGACCGGTGGAAATCTGCCATTTGTTCTGGAGTCGAAATTAGAGACTTTGGGTTCAAACCGCCGTGTCTTTGTGAGACGTGGTGTGGGTGAATGGATGATCTCCGCATGTGTATTTCCCACCATGAAGCATGGAGGAGGAGGTGTTATGATGTGGGGGTGCTTTGCTGGGGACACTGTCTGTCATTTATTTAGAATTCAAGGAGCACTTAACCAGCACGTCTACCATAGCATTCTGCATCAATTCGCCGTCCCATCTGGTTTGGGCTTAGCGGGACTGTTACTTGTTTTTTGACAGGACAATGATCCAACTCACATCCAGGCTGTGTAAGGCCTATTTGACCAAGAAGGAGGGTGGTGGAGTGCTGAATCAGATGACCTGGCCTCCACAATCACCAGACCTCAACCCAGTTGAGATGGTTTGGGATGAGTTGAAAAAACAGTCAACAAGTGATCAGAATATGTGGGAACACAGTCAAGACTGTTGGAAAAGTATTCCAGGTGAATCTGGTTGAGAGAATGCCAAGAGTGTGCAAAGCTGTCATCAAGGCAAAGGGTGGCTATTTGAAGAATCTCAAATATAACATATTTTGGTTTGTTTTAAACTTTTTTGGTTACTACATGATTCCATATGTGTTATTTCATAGTTTTGATGTCTTCACTATTATTTTACAATGTAGAAAATTGTCAAATAAAGAAAAACCCTTGAATGAGTAGGCATTCTAAAACATTCTCTGTATGACACAAGGTTTATTAGACAGACAGACTTTTCAGATGAAGTTTGAAGAGCTGAACACTCCTCACCTAAGCTGTACACATCGCAGATACATCACACTCACCCTTCCCCGACACAAACACACACACACACACAGACACACACACACACACGCTGTCAGAGCAAAATCTGTGACTTTAATTATCACCTTGTCACAGTCTAAATAAGGGAGTAGAGCTCCTCTCCAAAAACAGTGTGTGTGTATGTGTGTGTGTGTTTGCATGTGTCTGTGATAAGAAAAACAGAGAGAGAAGAACAAAAGCCTCAGTGAAACCATTTCGAAATTGTGTCCCCCCCACCCTCCTCATCTACATTACAGTTTGGTCCCCCCCCCCCCCCCCCCTCCTCATCTACATTACAGTTTGGTCACGCCCCCCCCCCACCCCCCACCCTCCTCATCTATATTACAGTTTGGTCACGCCCCCCCCCCACCCCCCACCCTCCTCATCTATATTACAGTTTGGTCATGTCCCCCCCCACCCTCCTCATCTACACTACAGTTTGGTCACGTGCCCCCCCCCCCCACCCTCCTCATCTACACTACAGTTTGGTCACGTGCCCCCCCCCCCCCACCCTCCTCATCTACACTACAGTTTGGTCACGTCCCCCCCACCCTCCTCATCTACACTACAGTTTGGTCACGTGCCCCCCCTCCCCCCCTCCTCATCTACATTACAGTTTGGTCACGTCCCCCACACCCTCATCATCTACACTACAGTTTGGTCAAAAAATGTATCTTTGTGAAGTATGACTTAATTGCTATCATATTCTGTGTCTTCAGAAGGTATTTACACACTTTAACTAATTCCACATTTTGTTTTGCTATAGTCCGAATTCCTAATTGGATTAATTTTTTTTTTTTTTCACCCATCTATCTACACAATGGAACATAATGAAAAAGTGAAAACATGTTTTTTGAAATTTCAACAAATGTATCAAATTGAAACATAGAAATATATAATTTACATAAGTATTCATACCCCTGAGTCAAAACTTCGCAAGAAGCGCCTTTGGCAGTGATTGCCTTGCAACAGTATTCACCCTCTTTGGCATTTTTTGCTATTTTGTTACATTACAACCTGTAATTTAAATTGATTTTTATTTGGATTTCATGTAATGGACATACACAAAATAGTCCAAATTGGTTAAGTGAAATTTATTTAATTTTTTTTAAGAATATGTAAAAGTATTGCATGCATGTGTGTTCATCCCCTCTGCTATGAAGCCCCAGAATAAGAAAAGAAAAATAAAGAAAAAGTTGTGGAGAAGTACAGACCAGGGTTGGGTTGTAAAAAAATAGAAGAAACTTTGAACATCCCACAGAGCATTAACATTAAATCCATTATTAAAAAATGGAAAGAATGTGGCACCACAACAAACCTGCTAAGAGAGGGCCGCCCACCAAAACTCACAGACCAGGCAAGCAGGGCATTAATCAGAGAGGCAACAAAGAGACCAAAGATAACCCTGAAGGAGCTGCAAAGCTCCACAGCGGAGATTGGAGTATCTGTCCATAGGACCACTTTATGCCGTACACTCCACAGAGCTGGGCTTTATGGAAGAGTGGTCAGAAAAAAGCCATTGCTTAACAAGTCCAGTACATCAAATGAAATAAACTTCTTGTTAATCTACCCATCGTGTTCGATTTCAAAAATGCTTTACAGCGAAAGCACAACATATGATTATGTTAGTTAGCCAAGTAAAAAAAAAAACACAGACATTTTTCAAGTCAAAGAGCAGAAATATAGATAAAATTCATCACTAACCTTTGATGATCGTCATCACATGACACTCATAGGACATCATGTTACACAATACATGTATGTTTTGTTCGATAATGTGCATATTTATATCCAAAAATCTGGGGCATGAGGAAAGCACTTATAACCTCTCTGGGATATGTGGGACGCTAGCGTCCAAAAGCCAGGGAAAATGCAGTGCGCCAAATTCTAATAATTACTATAAAAATCGGACTTTCATTTAAATCGCAAATTAAAGCTACACTTGTTGTGAATCCAGCCAACATGTCAGATTTCAAAAAAGGCTTTTCGGCGAAAGCAAAATATGCTATTATCTGAGGACAGCACCCCAGTAAACAAAGAGAGAGAAGCATTTTTCAACCCTGCAGGCGAAACACAAAACGCAGAATAAAAATATAATTCATGCCTTACATTTTGACAAGCTTCTTTTGTTGGCACTTCAATATGTCCCATAAACATCACAAATGGTCCTTTTGCTTGATTAATTCCGTCAATATATGTCCAAAATCTCAATTTATTTGGTGCGTTTGATCCAGAAAAACACCGGTTCCAATTTGCGCAACGTGACTACAAAATATCTCAAAAGTTAACTGTAAACTTTGCCAAAAAATTTCAAACAACTTTTGTAATACAACTTTAGGTATTTTTTTACGTAAATAATCGATCAAATTGAAGATGGGATGATTTGTGTTCACGCACCTCTATCTAACAGTACACTTCAAGTTACCCTCATTCAAGATGGCGGTACTTCTTCATTACGCAATGGAAAAACCTCAACCAATTTCCAAAGACTGTTGACATCCAGTGGAAATCTGGATTCCCAATGAAACCCATTGAAAAGAGAGTGACCTCAAAAACAATTACTCTTAATGGTTTTTCCTCTGGGTTTCGCTTGCTAAATAAGTTCTGTTATACTCACACACATGATTCAAACAGTTTTAGAAACGTCAGAGTGTTTTCTATCCAAATCTACTGATATTATGCATATCGTATCTTCCGGGGATCAGTAGCAGGCAGTTGAATTTGGGCATGCATTTCATTCGGATGTGAAAATACTGCCCCCTGTCACCAAGAAGTTAGAGTTTTAGTTTAGTTTAGTAAGCCAATTGGATTTTGTTGTCTGTATATGTTATCATTTCATTGAGCATACCATCAACACCACAGGCCTTTTTGGGTTGTAGGGTTTTTATTTTGTCCTCTATTTCATTCAAGGTAATTGGATAATCCAGTAGGTTCTGGTCTTTAATAGTTGATTCTAAGATTTGTGTTTGATCATGTATATGTTTTTGCTGTTTGTTCTTTGTTATAGAGCCAAACAGATTGGAGAAGTGGTTTATCCATACATCTCTGTTTTGGAAGATAATTCATTGTGTTGTTGTTTGTTTAGTGTTTTCCAATTTCCCGAGAAGTGGTTAGAGTCTATGGATTTTTCCATTACATTGAGCTGATTTCTGATGTGCTGTTCCTTCTTTTTCCGTAGTGTATTTCTTTATTGTTGTAGTGATTCACCATAGTGAAGGCGTAGACTCAGGTGTTCTGGTTCTCTATGTTTTTGAGTCGACAGGTATCTCAATTTCTTTCTTAGGTTTTTGCATTCTTCATCAAAACATTTGTCATTGTTGTTCATTTTCTTCGGTTCTCTGTTTGAATGTTTTATATTTGATAGGGAAGCTGAGAGGTCAAATATACTGTTAACACCACTAACAAATATTCGTAAAAATGTGTTGTGAGTGGGTATTTTCAAACCATGTAGCAAAAACAAACAAAAATAGCCATGCCAGTTCCCTTTACGGCCCGATATAGCCCAGACTCACTTTCACCAGCCGACTAAAAACACGGTGTTAGTAGTCTATCCAAAAAACCTAAGAAACTAATAAAAGTAATAACATATGTCCATTCAAATTATTAAAAGGCATTGTCTTAATTTCAGTCTACCCAAATAATAACTCTATATAATGAATTACAACCTAAGGATTCACACTTATTAATATTACTCTATATAATTAATTACAACCTAAGGATTCACACTTATTAATATTACTCGATATAATGAATTACAACCTAAGGATTCACACTTATTAATATTACTCTATATAATTAATTACAACCTAAGGATTCACACTTATTAATATTACTCTATATAATTAATTACAACCTAAGGATTCACACTTATTAATATTACTCTATATAATTAATTACAACCTAAGGATTCACACTTATTAATATTACTCTATATAATTAATTACAACCTAAGGATTCACACTTATTAATATTACTCTATATAATGAATTACAACCTAAGGATTCACACTTATTAATATTACTCTATATAATTAATTACAACCTAAGGATTCACACTTATTAATATTACTCTATATAATTAATTACAACCTAAGGATTCACACTTATTAATATTACTCTATATAATTAATTACAACCTAAGGATTCACACTTATTAATATTACTCTATATAATTAATTACAACCTAAGGATTCACACTTATTAATATTACTCTATATAATTAATTACAACCTAAGGATTCACACTTATTAATATTACTCTATATAATGAATTACAACCTAAGGATTCACACTTATTAATATTACTCTATATAATTAATTACAACCTAAGGATTCACACTTATTAATATTACTCTATATAATGAATTACAACCTAAGGATTCACACTTATTAATATTACTCTATATAATGAATTACAACCTAAGGATTCACACTTATTAATATTACTCTATATAATTAATTACAACCTAAGGATTCACACTTATTAATATTACTCTATATAATTAATTACAACCTAAGGATTCACACTTATTAATATTACTCTATATAATGAATTACAACCTAAGGATTCACACTTATTAATATTACTCTATATAATGAATTACAACCTAAGGATTCACACTTATTAATATTACTCTATATAATTAATTACAACCTAAGGATTCACACTTATTAATATTACTCTATATAATGAATTACAACCTAAGGATTCACACTTATTAATATTACTCTATATAATTAATTACAACCTAAGGATTCACACTTATTAAATGTCCATGACTTTGAAATGAACATGTAATGTCAAATAAAATCCATCCGTCATAAAGGACATCAAGATGGTGTAAGGAGAAAGAGAGGAGGACCAAGGTGCAGAGGACAGAGGTGCAGAGGACAGAGGTGCAGAGGACCAAGGTGCAGAGGACAGAGGTGCAGAGGACCAAGGTGCAGAGGACCAAGGTGCAGATGAAAAGAGGTGCAGAGGACAGAGGTGCAGAGGACAGAGGTGCAGAGGACAGAGGTGCAGAGGACCAAGGTGCAGAGGACCAAGGTGCAGAGGACAGAGGTGCAGAGGACAGCGGTGCAGAGGACCAAGGTGCAGAGGACAGAGGTGCAGAGGACCAAGGTGCAGAGGACAGAGGTGCAGAGGACCAAGGTGCAGAGGACAGAGGTGCAGAGGACCAAGGTGCAGAGGACAGAGGTGCAGAGGACCAAGGTGCAGAGGACAGAGGTGCAGAGGACAGAGGTGCAGAGGACCAAGGTGCAGAGGACAGAGGTGCAGAGGACAGAGGTGCAGAGGACCAAGGTGCAGAGGACAGAGGTGCAGAGGACCAAGGTGCAGAGGACCAAGGTGCAGAGGACAGAGGTGCAGAGGACAGAGGTGCAGAGAACCAAGGTGCAGAGGACCAAGGTGCAGAGGACCGAGGTGCAGAGGACAGAGGTGCAGAGGACAGAGGTGCAGAGGACAGAGGTGCAGAGGACCAAGGTGCAGAGGACCAAGGTGCAGAGGACAGAGGTGCAGAGGACAGAGGTGCAGAGGACCAAGGTGCAGAGGACAGAGGTGCAGAGGACCAAGGTGCAGAGGACCAAGTTGCAGAGGACAGAGGTGCAGAGGACCAAGGTGCAGAGGACAGAGGTGCAGAGGACCAAGGTGCAGAGGACCAAGGTGCAGAGGACAGAGGTGCAGAGGACCAAGGTGCAGAGGACAGAGGTGCAGAGGACCAAGGTGCAGAGGACAGAGGTGCAGAGGACCAAGGTGCAGAGGACCAAGGTGCAGAGGACAGAGGTGCAGAGGACCAAGGTGCAGAGGACAGAGGTGCAGAGGACCAAGGTGCAGAGGACCAAGGTGCAGAGGACAGAGGTGCAGAGGACCAAGGTGCAGAGGACCAAGGTGCAGAGGACAGAGGTGCAGAGGACAGAGGTGCAGAGGACCAAGGTGCAGAGGACAGAGGTGCAGAGGACCAAGGTGCAGAGGACCAAGGTGCAGAGGACAGAGGTGCAGAGGACCAAGGTGCAGAGGACAGAGGTGCAGAGGACCAAGGTGCAGAGGACAGAGGTGCAGAGGACCAAGGTGCAGAGGACAGAGGTGCAGAGGACTAAGGTGCAGAGGACCAAGGTGCAGAGGACAGAGGTGCAGAGGACCAAGGTGCAGAGGACAGAGGTGCAGAGGACCAAGGTGCAGAGGACAGAGGTGCAGAGGACAGAGGTGCAGAGGACCAAGGTGCAGAGGACAGAGGTGCAGAGGACCGAGGTGCAGAGGACCAAGGTGCAGAGGACCAAGGTGCAGAGGACCAAGGTGCAGAGTGGTAAGTGTTCATATTTAAACGGTTTTAATGAACCCTGAAACAAAACATACACGACAAGCGAACAGTCCTGAACGGTGCAACAAAACACAGAACAGAAAATAAACACCCACGAAATCCAGGTGGAAGAAGGCTACCTAAGTATGAACAATACTAGGCCAAACACAAAAACCAACATAGTAAAAGAAACATAGACTGCCCACCCCAACTCACGCCCTGACCATACTAAAACAAAGACAAAACAAAGATCTAAGGTCAGAACGTGACAGTACCCCCCCCCCCCCCCCAAAGGTGTGGACTCCGGCCGTAAAACCTGAACCTATAGGGGAGGGTCTGGGTGGGCGTCTGTCCGCGGTTGCGGCTCTGGCACGGGACGTGGACCCCACTTCACCATAGTTTTTGTCCGCCTCAACTTCCTCCGTGGCCTCTTATGAGTGGCGACCCTCGCCGCCGACCGTGGCGAGGGTCCCGAATGGACGGGAGACTCCGGCAGAGCGGGAGGCTCTGTCAGCGCCGGAGTGAAGGGCGATTCTGGCATCGCCGGTGTGGCAGGTGGCTCTGGCAGCTCCTGGCTGACTGACGGATCTGGCAGCTCCTGGCTGACTGACGGCTCTGGTAGCTCCATGCTGACTGACGGCTCTGGCGGCTCAAGACTGACTGGCGGCTCTGGCGGCTCAGGACAGACTGGCGGCTCTGGCGGCTCAGGACAGACTGGCGGCTCTGGCGGCTCAGGACAGACTGGAGGCTCTGGCAGCTCTGGCGGCTCAGGACAGACGGGAGACTCTGGCGGCTCAGGACAGACGGGAGACTCTGGTCGCTCAGGACAGACGGGAGACTCTGGCGGCTCAGAACAGATGAGAGACTCTGGCGGCTCAGGTCAGATGGGATACTCTGGCGGCTCAGGACAGACGGGAGACTCTGGCGGCTCAGGACAGACGGTAGACTCTGGCGGCACAGGACAGACGGTAGACTCTGGCAGCACAGGACAGACGGTAGACTCTGGCGGCTCAGGACAGATGGGAGACTCTGACAGCGCTGGGCAGGAGGAAGGCTCTGGCAGCGCTGGACAGGCGGGAGCACCTGTAGGGAGAAGACGGAGAGACAGGCTGGTACGGGCGGCTGCCACCGGAGGGCTGGTGCGTGGAGGTGGCACCGGAATGCCTGGACCGTCTAGGCGCAATGGAGCTCTTGAGCACCGAGCCTGCCCAACCTTACCTGGTTGAATGCTCCCCGTAGCCATGCCAGTGCGGCGAGGTGGAATAGCCCGTACTGGGCTGTGCTGGCGAACTGGGGACACCATGCGTTAGGCTGGTGCCATGTACGCCGGCCTGAGGAGACGCACTGGAGACCAGATGCGTAGAGCCGGCTTCATGGCACCTGGCTTGATGCCCACTCTAGCCCGGCCGATACGAAGAGCTGGAATGTCCCGCACCGGGCTATGCACGCGCACCGGGGACACCGTGTGCTCCACCACATAACACGGTGCCTGCCCGGTCCCTCTCGCTCTCTGGTAAGAGCAGGGAGTTGACTCAGGTGTCCTACCTGACTTAGTCACACTACCGTGTGCCTCCCCCACAATATATTTTTGGGGCTGCCTCTCGGGCTTCCAGCCGCGCTGCCAGGCTGCCTCCTCATACCGGCACGTCTCCGCTTTCGCTGCCTCCAGCTCTGCTTTAGGGCGGCGATATTCCCCTGCTTGTGCCCAGGGTCCCTTGCCATCCAAAATCTCCTCCCAAGTCCAGGAGTCTTGTGTTTTCGGCCGCTGCTGCTGCTGCCCGTTACCACGCTGCTTGGTCCTCTTATGGTGAATGTTTCTGTATGAGTGTTTGGGCCACACGGTACTGCTTCGGTTTTGTAAATTCACATTGTTATTTTCTGTTTAGTGTTCTGAGTTTGAATTAAAAATCATCATGAACACTTACCACGCTGCGCTTTGGTCCAATCCTTACTCCTTCTCAGAACGAAGAGGAGGAAATCTGTTACAGATGGGAGAGAATAGTTCACAATGATAGAGCTTCTTTCTGTTCACAACATCAATCCATTAGTGTTGTAGCCTTGTTGTCATGCAATAATTAATACCCATACTTAGTTATCAACTATGATCATGGTCACAGATCCATCGCAATTTCCTATCCGCTATTATTAGAATGACTTAAATGTAGGTACTGTCCCTTCTGATTAGGCTACAGGTAATAAAACAAACAATTACAAAAAACATTAACAAGGATATATTCAGTTCATATCCATATCATTAATATTTGATTCAGTGATTAAATTATGACATCATTCCTAGTAGCTTATTCTGTCAGGCGATTAAAGAGTCATTCAAAATCGAACTATGCAACCTGTAAAATCGTCCAGTTTATATCTTAAAACAAAACCCTGACTGCTATAACTTTCTAAAGAAAAGAAAAACATGGCAATGCTTGAAATCACAATCAGAAACAGTCAGTAACACAGACCCAATGCTATTGAAATGACAAACAAATCCCACAAGTAACGCAATTATAACGGTTTGCAGTCTTAACATCTGACACATAGACACAATTTACCAGAAAATAACCTTACAGTTCAGTCAATTGTTTCTCCACAGAGATTTTCCACATGCACAAAAGGGATCTATCATAGCAGTCAAACAAATTCAATCAACATCCATTAACACAAAACCAGATCTTGTGCCTTGTAATAAAAGCTAATTATAGTTTCTCATGCAACATTTTACCATGAGTCAAGTTATACATGTATGGAAAACAGGAGTCAGTAAGAACAGTCAACAGTAAAAGTGGAGGGAGGGACCACCCAGATGCCTTGCACCACCCAGATGCCTTGCACCACCCAGATGCCTTGCACCACCCAGATGCTTTGCACCACCCAGATGCCTTGCACCACCCAGATGCCTTGCACCACCCAGATGCCTTGCACCATCCAGATACATTGCACCACCCAGATGCTGTGCACCACCCAGATGCCTTGCACCACCCAGATGCCTTGCACCACCCAGATACATTGCACCACCCAGATGCTGTGCACCACCCAGATGCCTTGCACCACCGAGCATGAATTTCCAGGAAGCCTTCTCCTTGGGAGGAGCAGACTTCTGTGAAAGAGAAATATCAGTTTGACAGAAAGGGTCAAGCTCCTTCGGCATCTGTAAAAAAAGGAGGAAAAAAGTGACACAGCAGTGGCTTTTGCTGCGGCATTTCCTAAAAAATATCATCAGTGACATTAGTGTGAACTGGACATTTCATCGCAGACAGTTGAGAGGGCAGACAAATAGACAGCAAGAGATTATTCACAGCAAGAGATTATTCACCAACACATGGGATGCAATGTGTTTCCCAGTTGCTGTAAAAAAATAAATAAAATAAAAAACTGTTTCAACAGCGTGCCAACATCATGCAGAACGACTATCAGTATAGATATGAACGGATTTATCTTTAGCCAGAATGCTCTAGTTAACGTTAACAATTCAGCCGCCTGGTCAGATAGATGTGATGGTAGTCTAGCAGATTCAACAACAGAAAAAATGAAGTAACCAACGAAGAAGAACACCACAAATGTTTCCCTTTTTGAGTGTCGTTAAGCAGAGCCATCAACAAAGAATATCAAATCCCGATTAGACAGACAGGACATCAGACAAGTCAGGGCGAGCCTGGAAAATTACATCTACAAGTTTCCCTCATTGCAACAATATCAGCACAAGCCAACACAACCTAAGTTGCCACAGCAACCGCTCTAAGACAACAAACCATCCCCATCTACTGGATCCAAATGCTTAGTTTCCTACTGGTCTTTGATGAGCTCCATGTTCTTGAATAAGAACAGCAGACATATAACCCCCTTTCTCACCCACAATGTAAATGTAAAAGTTTGGAACGGTCTGGCAAACCCAGACATGGTTAAACAGTCAACCTTTGCTTTAGAGCAACCACAACTGATTATGCATCCTCATTCCAAATAACATGATCCTGTGCAGTCAGTTGGTGACCATAAATACAAGCTTGAAGGGGAACGACTATTCCAGCATAGTCAGGCAGCCGGGTTCTAGGGTAGCCAGCCATCCCTAGTAATAACATCATGTGATGTTTGGTAAGAGGTATTAGGTACCCAATTTTCTCCCTTCAGGAGTGACATCATTACCCAAATAGATTACGGATTATCTACCACACCGTATTTTTTATTTAGACACCTTATCAGTCTATTTCAAACCCCTCATCTCGGCAGTGTTTTGAATAATATGCGGTACAATGCAAATCATCAGGTTCTTTCAATTCCCCCCCAGTTACCCACCAATGTTCAGCAAAATACACAATATCTTTGGTCATCTCCCCATCAACTAAGTTGTCAGGGTTTAACTACCAACTTTTCACAACTCGGAGGAGTAGAAATGCTTACTCCACTAGTATCACAGGAGGAGAGGAGAGCAGTTTCACCAACTGTGGCACAAGATTTGCACCATCTTCTGTCTCTGTCTCAATGTCTCTATTGTCCCGTCAGAACCCTGGGTTGTGCACCGCTGTGTGTGGAGGAGGGGCATTCAGCCAGGGTCCACGATCTGCTGGTTCTGGGTTGCCCAGAGCGTTTGGGCATTCTCTCTGAAAATGACCAGGTTGGCCGCATACAAAGCAGTCTTTCTGTGAACATGAAGGGGAATTGTGTCCAGGTTGAATGCAAGTATAGCAGATGAACGTTTTTGAATTTCCTCTGCCACGGCCTCTTCCCCCCGGGCACGTTCTCCACCTTCGGCATGTTTCATTTGTTCCCAGACCTCATTTGGCTCTTTATACTACCATCCCACACAGTTCATACACACCGTGCACTTCCCATTTTCTAAATAGCCCCCAGTTCCCTCCTGGCTTTCCCCCGTTCCTTTAGTCTTTCATAGTCCTCACGTCTCCGTCCTACTTCTTCATGCTTAATTTCCCTCCTAGTGGAAAACCACCTTCCTTGTGCCACAGTGGGATCTCACTTGTTCTTCTCCCCACAGTCTCGTCATGGATCGGTACTGGACAGGTGTCCTCAGGAACCACCGCTTTTCATTTTTTTTTGTTCTCCATTTTCCTCTATAACATATACAGAAAAACAATGTGGATCCGTATAACGAATAACTCTTTACAGTATAACAAGGTACAGTACAAACAAGATATCATTTGACATATTCTTACAAATGGAAATGGCCTTTATAATAATAATCACAAGCTCTTTTTCGTTCAAATGGGAAAGAACTCCAAAGTATATCTTCTGCCAAAAGAACTACTCTCCCTTTCCCAGTATTTGTCTGATGATCCCCTTTTACACCAGGATGCTGTCACAATCTTCCAAACCACTACTTTCAACCCACTATCTCCCAATAAGTTTTCTAATCGGGTAATGCTCAATGTTACAGTTTGTAATTTAACATTACATCTGCGCTGACACCATATTTTATACATTTATACCTTTCCTTCTTCTCAGAAACGATCTATCCTTCTCTCAGATGAATCTAACCCCTATAATTCTCTCATCGGAATCTAACCACTATGATAGAGAAAGGACTCTTCTTCCAAGAGGACTCTGACCCCTATAAACTATTCTTAAAACTAAGCTCAATTTTCTTAAAACTAAGCTTGTTAACACCTCCACTGAGCCTGAATGAGGCTCCTCCCCATTTCTGGCATTCGTAAAATCCATCGTATAGTTCCAGTCCCGGCCGAACACCAGCGTCTCCTCAGGCGCTTCTTTTGAGAGTTCCTGTCTAGGACACCCTAACAAAAGCCCCCTCCTCCCTCCCTGTGTTAAGCACATACACATTTATTAGGTCAAAACCCCTGTTATTAATTCCCGCTTTTACTACAAGCAGTCTAGCCCTACACACATCCTTTGAGGAGCTAATTTTTACAGGCCAGAACAGATGCGAAAGGGACTTCCACCCCTGCAGTAACATTTGTTCCATGGCTCAGCACACTTGCCCCAATCAACTGCATTCACCAAATCACGTCTCCTGCAAAAACAACACCTGTACTTTTTTTGTTTTACATATTCACCCAACAGACTCCTCTTTCCCGCATCTCTGACACCATTTCCATTGATCGAGCCCACGCGAAATGTCTCCATAAGAAGTGGGAGAAAAGCCAGCAAAGAAAGAGACCAATAGCAAAGGGCAAAGAGCCCCAGTGCCAGAAAAAAAACAATAAATCTAATCAACGTCTGAAGGTAGACCTTTACGCACAGCTGTGAGCCACTTCCTCAAACTAAAACGTTTCCTGGGTGAGAGGACACCTGGTCCCTCATTTTTCAGAGTGTGTTGTACTGATCTTAATAACTTTCCCGGATCGCAAAAAAAAATCTTCAAGATTAACCTTCTTTTTCCCTTTAGTCTCATTCAGGAAGCTTGACGGTGAGGGAACTTTGACCCCTCTGCCTGACTGGCTGTCAGCTCTGGACCCATTGAGGAGGAGTCTGAAAAGAAAGCCTCCTCAGCCTCCTCTTCCTCAGACTCACCTTCTTCCTCCTCATCTCCATCTCCCATTTTGACCACCTGCCCTTTCTCCCTAGTTGGGGCCTTTGACCACACCAGCAACTCCCATCCCACCTCCCTTCTTCTCCCCCTTTTTTCATATTCCGCTTGAAACACTCCTCCTTCACCCCTAGTCTCTTACACTTCCCCACTATTCTCTCCTCATCCACTATCACTACCTGACTAGACCCAGACCCATCTACACCACCATCTGTAACATGACTTGACCCAGCCTCCTCTACACCACCATCTATAACATGACTAGACCCAGACCCATCTACACAACCATCTGTAACATGACTAGACCCAGCCTCATCTACGACACCATCTATAACATGACTAGACCCAGTCTCATCTACACCACCATCTATAGCCTGACTAGACCCAGCCTCATCTACACCCCCATCTATAGCCTGACTAGACCCAGACCCATCTACACCACCATCTATAACATGACTAGACCCAGCCTCAACTACCACCTGACCAGACACAGTCTCAAATTCACCACCACCATATATAACCTGACTAGACCCAGTCTCAACTACACCACCATCTATAACCTGACTATACCCAGCCTCATCTACACCACCATCTATAACCTGACTAGACCCAGCCTCATCTACACCATCTATAGCCTGACTAGACCCAGACCCATCTACACCACCATCTATAGCCTGACTAGACCCAGCCTCATCTACACCATCTATAGCCTGACTAGACCCAGCCTCATCTACACCACCATATATAGCCTGACTAGACCCAGCCTCATCTACACCATCTATAGCCTGACTAGACCCAGCCTCATCTACACCACCATCTATAGCCTGACTAGACCCAGGCTCATCTACCCCACCATCTATAGCCTGACTAGACCCAGGCTCATCTACAACACCATCTATAGCCTGACTAGACCCAGCCTCATCTACACCATCTATAGCCTGACTAGACCCAGCCTGTCTACACCATCTATAGCCTGACTAGACCCAGCCTCATCTACACCATCTATAGCCTGACTAGACCCAGCCTCATCTACACCACCATCTATAGCCTGACTAGACCCAGGCTCATCTACCCCACCATCTATAGCCTGACTAGACCCAGTCTCATCTACAACACCATCTATAGCCTGACTAGACCCAGCCTCATCTACACCATCTATAGCCTGACTAGACCCAGCCTGTCTACACCATCTATAGCCTGACTAGACCCAGCCTCATCTACACCACCATCTATAACATGACTAGACCCAGCCTCATCTACGCCACCATCTATAACCTGACTAGACCCAGCCTCATCTACCCCACCATCTATAGCCTGACTAGTCCCAGCCTCATCTACACCACCATCTATAACATGACTAGACCCAGCATCATCTTCACCACCATCCATAACATGACTAGATCCAGACCCATCTACACCACCATCTATAACATGACTAGACCCAGCCTCATCTACACCACCATCTATAACATGACTAGACCCAGCCTCATCTACACCACCATCTATAATCTGACTAGACCCAGCCTCATCTACACCACCATCTATAACCTGACTAGACCCAGCCTCATCTACACCACCATCTATAGCCTGACTAGACCCAGCCTCATCTACACCACAATCTATAGCCTGACTAGACCCAGCCTCATCTACACCATCTATAGCCTGACCAGACCCAGCCTCATCTACACCACCATCTATAGCCTGACTAGACCCAGCCTCATCTACACCACAATCTATAGCCTGACTAGACCCAGCCTCATCTACACCATCTATAGCCTGACCAGACCCAGCCTCATCTACACCACCATCTATAGCCTGACTAGACCCAGGCTCATCTACCTCACCATCTATAGCCTGACTAGACCCAGTCTCATCTACAACACCATCTATAGCCTGACTAGACCCAGCCTCATCTACGCCACCATCTATAACCTGACTATACCCAGCCTCATCTTCACCACCATCCATAACATGACTAGATCCAGACCCATCTACACCACCATCTATAATATGACTAGACCCAGCCTCATCTACACCACAATCTATAGCCTGACTAGACCCAGCCTCATCTACACCACCATCTATAACCTGACTAGACCCAGCCTCATCTACACCACCATCTATAGCCTGACTAGACCCAGCCTCATCTACACCACAATCTATAGCCTGACTAGACCCAGCCTCATCTACACCATCTATAGCCTGACCAGACCCAGCCTCATCTACACCACCATCTATAGCCTGACTAGACCCAGCCTCATCTACACCACAATCTATAGCCTGACTAGACCCAGCCTCATCTACACCATCTATAGCCTGACCAGACCCAGCCTCATCTACACCACCATATATAGCCTGACTAGACCCAGCCTCATCTACACCATCTATAGCCTGACTAGACCAGCCTCATCTACACCACCATCTATAGCCTGACTAGACCCAGGCTCATCTACCTCACCATCTATAGCCTGACTAGACCCAGTCTCATCTACAACACCATCTATAGCCTGACTAGACCCAGCCTCATCTACACCACCATCTATAACCTGACTAGACCCAGCCTCATCTACGCCACCATCTATAACCTGACTATACCCAGTCTCATCTACACCACCATCTATAACATGACTAAACCCAGCCTCATCTACACCACCATATATAGCATGCCTATACCCAGCCTTATCTAAACCACCATCTATAACATGACTAGACCCAGCCTCATCTACAACACCATCTGCTGTATAATATGCACAAGAGCACCAGCTGTTTTGGATGACTCTGTGATAACGCTCTCGGTAGCCAATGTGAACAAAACCTTTAAACAGGTCAACATTCACAAAGCCGCTGGGCCAGACAGATTATCAGGATGTGTACTCAGAGCATGCTCGGACCAACTGGCAAGTGTCTTCACTGACATTTTCCACCTCTCCCTGACTGAGTCTGTAGTACCTACATGTTTCAATCAGAGTACCATAGTGCCTCTACCAAAGGAAGGGAAGGTAACCTTACTAAATGATTCCCGCCCCGTGGCACTCATGGTAGCCGTGAAGTGCTTTGAAATGCGGGTCATGACTCACATCAATAGCATCCTCCCGGAAACCCTAGACCCACTCCAATTCGGATAGCGCCCCAACACATCCACAGATCCACAGATGATTCAGTCTCTATTGCACTCCACACTGCACTGTCCCACTTGGACAAAAGGAATACCTATGTGAGAATGCTGTTCATTGACTACAGCCCAGGGTTCAACACCATAGTGTCCACAAAGCTCCTTACTAAGCTAAGGACTCTGGGACTAAACACCTACCTCTTCATCTGGATCCTGGACTTCCTGACGGGCCGCCCCCTGCTGGTAAGGGTAAGTAACAACACATCCACGCTGATACTTAACATTGGTCCCCTCAGGGGTGTGTACTTAGTCCCTTCCTGTATTCCCTGTTCACCTATGACTGCATGGCCAAACTTGACTCCAACACCATCATTAACTTCTTCGTTATAGGGGGCGCTCTTTTAATTTTTGGATGAAAAACGTTCCCGTTTTAAACAAGATATTTCGTCACGAAAAGATGCTCGACTATGCATATAATTGACAGCTTTTAGACAGAAAACACTCTGACGTTTCCAAAGCTGCAAAGATATTGTCTGTGAGTGCCACAGAACTGATGTTACAGAAAAAACCCAGATAAAAATACAATCAGGAAGTGCCAAAAAATTTTAAACCGCCTCATGGCAATGACTCCTTATATGGCTGTGGAGGAGCTAGGAGTCAACTTACCTTTTCCACGTTTTCCCCACGGTGTCTGCAGCATTGTGACGTATTTGTAGGCATATCATTGGAAGATTGACCATAAGAGACTACATTTACCAGGTGGTCGCTTGGTGTCCTCCGTCACAATTATTGCGTAATCTCCAGCTGCAGTATTTTTCAATTTTCTTCTGATGAGAAGCCAGCTTCCACGACTGATAGATTATAGAATAGATATGTGAAAAACACCTTGAGGATTGATTCTAAACAACGTTTGCCATGTTTCTGTCGATATTATGGAGCTAAGTTTGAAAAAAGTTTGGCGTTGTAAGTGACTGCATTTTCGTTTTTTTTCTTAGCCAAAGGTGATGAACAAAACGGAGCTATTCCACCATCTATAACATGACTAGACCCAGCCTCATCTACACCACCATCTATAGCCTGACTAGACCCAGCCTCATCTACACCACCATCTATAGCCTGACTTGACCCAGCCTCATCTACACCACCATCTATAGCCTGACTAGACCCAGGCTCATCTACCCCACCATCTATAGCCTGACTAGACCCAGTCTCATCTACAACACCATCTATAGCCTGACTAGACCCAGCCTCATCTACACCATCTATAGCCTGACTAGACCCAGCCTGTCTACACCATCTATAGCCTGACTAGACCCAGCCTCATCTACACCACCATCTATAACATGACTAGACCCAGCCTCATCTACGCCACCATCTATAACCTGACTAGACCCAGCCTCATCTACCCCACCATCTATAGCCTGACTAGTCCCAGCCTCATCTACACCACCATCTATAACATGACTAGACCCAGCATCATCTTCACCACCATCCATAACATGACTAGATCCAGACCCATCTACACCACCATCTATAACATGACTAGACCCAGCCTCATCTACACCACCATCTATAACATGACTAGACCCAGCCTCATCTACACCACCATCTATAACCTGACTAGACCCAGCCTCATCTACACCACCATCTATAACCTGACTAGACCCAGCCTCATCTACACCACCATCTATAGCCTGACTAGACCCAGCCTCATCTACACCACAATCTATAGCCTGACTAGACCCAGCCTCATCTACACCATCTATAGCCTGACCAGACCCAGCCTCATCTACACCACCATCTATAGCCTGACTAGACCCAGCCTCATCTACACCACAATCTATAGCCTGACTAGACCCAGCCTCATCTACACCATCTATAGCCTGACCAGACCCAGCCTCATCTACACCACCATCTATAGCCTGACTAGACCCAGGCTCATCTACCTCACCATCTATAGCCTGACTAGACCCAGTCTCATCTACAACACCATCTATAGCCTGACTAGACCCAGCCTCATCTACGCCACCATCTATAACCTGACTATACCCAGCCTCATCTTCACCACCATCCATAACATGACTAGATCCAGACCCATCTACACCACCATCTATAATATGACTAGACCCAGCCTCATCTACACCACAATCTATAGCCTGACTAGACCCAGCCTCATCTACACCACCATCTATAACCTGACTAGACCCAGCCTCATCTACACCACCATCTATAACCTGACTAGACCCAGCCTCATCTACACCACCATCTATAGCCTGACTAGACCCAGCCTCATCTACACCACAATCTATAGCCTGACTAGACCCAGCCTCATCTACACCATCTATAGCCTGACCAGACCCAGCCTCATCTACACCACCATCTATAGCCTGACTAGACCCAGCCTCATCTACACCACAATCTATAGCCTGACTAGACCCAGCCTCATCTACACCATCTATAGCCTGACCAGACCCAGCCTCATCTACACCACCATATATAGCCTGACTAGACCCAGCCTCATCTACACCATCTATAGCCTGACTAGACCAGCCTCATCTACACCACCATCTATAGCCTGACTAGACCCAGGCTCATCTACCTCACCATCTATAGCCTGACTAGACCCAGTCTCATCTACAACACCATCTATAGCCTGACTAGACCCAGCCTCATCTACACCACCATCTATAACCTGACTAGACCCAGCCTCATCTACGCCACCATCTATAACCTGACTATACCCAGTCTCATCTACACCACCATCTATAACATGACTAAACCCAGCCTCATCTACACCACCATATATAGCATGCCTATACCCAGCCTTATCTAAACCACCATCTATAACATGACTAGACCCAGCCTCATCTACAACACCATCTGCTGTATAATATGCACAAGAGCACCAGCTGTTTTGGATGACTCTGTGATAACGCTCTCGGTAGCCAATGTGAACAAAACCTTTAAACAGGTCAACATTCACAAAGCCGCTGGGCCAGACAGATTATCAGGATGTGTACTCAGAGCATGCTCGGACCAACTGGCAAGTGTCTTCACTGACATTTTCCACCTCTCCCTGACTGAGTCTGTAGTACCTACATGTTTCAATCAGAGTACCATAGTGCCTCTACCAAAGGAAGGGAAGGTAACCTTACTAAATGATTCCCGCCCCGTGGCACTCATGGTAGCCGTGAAGTGCTTTGAAATGCGGGTCATGACTCACATCAATAGCATCCTCCCGGAAACCCTAGACCCACTCCAATTCGGATAGCGCCCCAACACATCCACAGATCCACAGATGATTCAGTCTCTATTGCACTCCACACTGCACTGTCCCACTTGGACAAAAGGAATACCTATGTGAGAATGCTGTTCATTGACTACAGCCCAGGGTTCAACACCATAGTGTCCACAAAGCTCCTTACTAAGCTAAGGACTCTGGGACTAAACACCTACCTCTTCATCTGGATCCTGGACTTCCTGACGGGCCGCCCCCTGCTGGTAAGGGTAAGTAACAACACATCCACGCTGATACTTAACATTGGTCCCCTCAGGGGTGTGTACTTAGTCCCTTCCTGTATTCCCTGTTCACCTATGACTGCATGGCCAAACTTGACTCCAACACCATCATTAACTTCTTCGTTATAGGGGGCGCTCTTTTAATTTTTGGATGAAAAACGTTCCCGTTTTAAACAAGATATTTCGTCACGAAAAGATGCTCGACTATGCATATAATTGACAGCTTTTAGACAGAAAACACTCTGACGTTTCCAAAGCTGCAAAGATATTGTCTGTGAGTGCCACAGAACTGATGTTACAGAAAAAACCCAGATAAAAATACAATCAGGAAGTGCCAAAAAAATTTAAACCGCCTCATGGCAATGACTCCTTATATGGCTGTGGAGGAGCTAGGAGTCAACTTACCTTTTCCACGTTTTCCCCACGGTGTCTGCAGCATTGTGACGTATTTGTAGGCATATCATTGGAAGATTGACCATAAGAGACTACATTTACCAGGTGGTCGCTTGGTGTCCTCCGTCACAATTATTGCGTAATCTCCAGCTGCAGTATTTTTCAATTTTCTTCTGATGAGAAGCCAGCTGCCACGACTGATAGATTATAGAATAGATATGTGAAAAACACCTTGAGGATTGATTCTAAACAACGTTTGCCATGTTTCTGTCGATATTATGGAGCTAAGTTTGAAAAAAGTTTGGCGTTGTAAGTGACTGCATTTTCGTTTTTTTTCTTAGCCAAAGGTGATGAACAAAACGGAGCTATTCCACCATCTATAACATGACTAGACCCAGCCTCATCTACACCACCATCTATAGCCTGACTAGACCCAGCCTCATCTACACCACCATCTATAGCCTGACTTGACCCAGCCTCATCTACACCACCATCTATAGCCTGACTAGACCCAGCCTCATCTACACCACCATCTATAGCCTGACTTGACCCAGCCTCATCTACACCACCATCTATAGCATGACTAGAGCCAGCCTCATCTACACCACCATCTATATATAGCCTGACTAGACCCAGCCTCATCTACACCACCATCTATAGCCTGACTAGACCCAGCCTCATCTACACCACCATCTATAGCCTGACTAGACCCAGCCTCATCTACACCACCATCTATAGCCTGACTAGACCCAGCCTCATCTACACCACCATCTGTAACATGACTAGACCCAGCCTCATCTACACCATCTATAGCCTGACCAGACCCAGCCTCATCTACACCACCATCTATAGCCTGACTAGACCCAGCCTCATCTACACCACAATCTATAGCCTGACTAGACCCAGCCTCATCTACACCATCTATAGCCTGACCAGACCCAGCCTCATCTACACCACCATCTATAGCCTGACTAGACCCAGCCTCATCTACACCACCATCTATAGCATGACCAGACCCAGCCTCATCTACACCACCATCTATAGCCTGACTAGACCCAGCCTCATCTACACCACCATCTATAGCATGACCAGACCCAGCCTCATCTACACCACCATCTATAGCATGACCAGACCCAGCCTCATCTACACCACCATCTATAGCATGACCAGACCCAGCCTCATCTACACCACCATCTATAACATGACCAGGCCCAGCCTCATCTACACCACCATCTATAGCATGACCAGACCCAGCCTCATCTATACTACCATCTATAGCAGGACCAGACCCAGCCTCATCTACACCACCATCTATAGCAGGACCAGACCCAGCCTCATCTACACCACCATCTATAACATGACCAGACCCAGCCTCATCTACACCACCATCTATAGCATGACCAGACCCAGCCTCATCTACACCACCATCTATAGCAGGACCAGACCCAGCCTCATCTACACCACCATCTATAACATGACCAGACCCAGCCTCATCTACACCACCATCTATAGCATGACCAGACCCAGCTTCAGCAATTTTTATAGTTGTATTATTTTGAACTTACCCGTATGAATAGGGGTATTTAGAGTACTACATAGGTAGAGAACATTGAACAAGTCAATAACTACATTTGGACAACAATTATGATTGAACCCTAATTTAAGGTCCTAAGATCTTGAAATGTCACATATATACAATACATAGTACATATTGATTACTGTATTGATTACTGTATTGATTGATTAATTGTTCAGTTCTTTATAATTAAAAAAATACATATGTGTCACATATGACTGTTTAAAATCATGCAGTACTAATTGAGGTGGATATATAGCATTTAAAAATATATTTTATTTGTCTTTCTGAAATGAAACCATTATGTGATAGATTTTAAACAAGTAAATGTCTGTCATCGATCAACCCCAATGATGATGGAAAAGAAATCCACCAATCTTTTAGATTTTCAGTTATAAAAAATTAAAATAAATTGACCAACTTCAATTCAACTTTGAGTGGAACATTTTTCCCAAAAGTAACCCCACAGTGTATAGCTCTCTGTCTCTATTAATCCAGTAAGTGAAAGGTCGCTGGTTTGAATACCAGAGCCGACAAGGTGACAGATCTGCTGATGTGCTCTTGAGCAAGGCACTTAACCCTCATTTACGCCAGAGATACTCTGTACAACTATGGCTGACCCTGTAAAATAACACATTTCACTGCACCTGTCTGGTGTACGTAACAAAAAAACATGTACCGTATATATCTCTCTCTCTCTCTCTCTCTCTCTCTCTCTCTCTCTCTCTCTCTCTCTCTCTCTCTCTCTCACACACACACACACACACACACACATAGCAAAAATAAACAACAAAATCTGAACAAAACAGGGGTTCCTGGTTGCATGGGGCATTGTGTGTGCAGGGATTGGTCAGGAATGGTCAGGTGTAATTAGTTCCCTGACATACTAACAAGCTGCTATGTGTCTCTGTGTCGGCCTAGAGGTCATGTGGTAAGAGGGCAACAGAGAGAGCACAGTCTGCCACACAGGCCTAAACACACACACACACACACACACACACACCATGGCATGGAACACACTGGTTAAACACACCACAGGACAGGTGACTCAGGGCAGAATGCTAAACAAACTCTCCACAGTGTGGTATGGGACATACACAGACATACCTTGAACTGTTCTGGGTTTGACCCGGAACCGAAAAGGGTTTCAACTGGAATCAGAAAGGATTCTCCCATGGGGACAGCCGAAGAACCCTTTTTTTAACCATTATGTTCTACACTGAGAGCTTCCTGTTGGCATGGACTCTGATAAGACTGCTGCATAAGACTGTATCACTCTGACTAAAACGTTTCAGGCTCAGGGGTGTTGGTATGACTCTGGCTAATTAGAACACGAAAAAAAAAACCTCCTGATGTAATTTCTGCAGTAGGCCACATACACACACACACTCTCTCTCTCTCTCTCTCTCTCTCTCTCTCTCTGTCTCTCTCTCTCTCATTTACCATATGTCCCTCTCTAGACCTCCCTCCCTCTCCATCCCTACCTCCACCCCCTCCTTCTCCCTCGCTCCCTCTCTCCAGCCATCCATCCATCCCTCCACCCCCTCCCTCCCTCTCGCTCTTCATCCCTCTCTCCACCCCATCCCTCCCTCCCTCCACCCCCTCCCTCTATCTCTTCATCCATACCTCCACCCCCTCCCTCCCTCTCGCTCTTCATCCCTCTCTCCACCCCATCCCTCCCTCCCTCCACCCTCCCTCCACCCCCCCCTCTATCTCTTCATCCATCCCTCCATCTCTAGACCCAATGACTAGCCCTCTATCTGATGAATCCCGGTGCCCGCTGCCAACCCCTCAGTCCCTACGGTCTTCATCTCATCCCCTCTGTCCCCTCTCCGGGGCCCTGCAGCACTGGCCTGGCTGGCATCTACCCAGCATTCTTACATTTCCTCTAAAGTGATGTGATCAGGAAAGAAAAGAGATGAGAACATTCTTTTCCCATGATTCTTAAGTGGCACCAGTGGCTCTCTGGTATGGCTGGCTGGCTAGATGGATAGCTGGCTGGCTGGATGACTGGCTAGCTGGCTGGCTAGATGGATAGCTGGCTGGCTGGATGACTGGCTAGCTGGCTAGCTAGATGGATGGCTGGCTGGCTAGATGGACGGCTGGCAAGATTGATAGCTGACTGGTTGGCTGGACAGCTGGCTAGTTGGCTGGCTAGATGGATATCTGGCTGGCTGGCTGACTAGCTGGCTGGCTGGCAGGAGGTTTGGAGCGCATAACTTAGGAGGATTAGAGACAAGACCCCCTGTTCCCTTACGCCAAAACACTTATCTGATCACGACTCACATATGCGATATAGAGTGGGACAAATATAATGCATCATTATAGAAGGAGTTAACCGGTCTCAAAGAGAGTCAACTATATATATACTGTTTATTCATCTCTAGAGGACGTCTTAGGTATTGTACCCCCCCCCCCTCCTATAGCTGTGTGGTGTGCTGCAGTGAAATTTGTTGTATATCAGCCCTCTCCCTCCTCGGTCTGTGTGGTAGTCTGTTGTTGTATATCAGCCCCCCCCTCGCTCTCGATCCTCTGTCTGTGTGGTGTGCTGCAGTGTAGTCTGTTGTATATTCTCTCTCTCTCTCTCTCTCTCTCTCTCTCTCTCTCTCTCTCTCTCTCTCTCTCTCTCTCTCGCAGTCGTCTGACAGTTTTGTCTTACTCAGGGAGATTCGAGTGTGAGGCGGAATTATCAGCTAGCTCCGTTCCCATGACAACTAGAGACTGTTAGCGTCTCCCATGACAACAACATACTGTTAGCGTCGACCAGAATCAAAATCTAAATTAAACCCTCGATCTGGAGACTGATCTAAATGGCCCTTCTGTTAGCACCTGTACATAGTCTCTCTCTCTCTCTCTCTCTCGATGACAGAACCTGTTCACAGAGGGTATTTCTGCATTTTCCTTCTGTCCCTCCCCACTCCTCCCTTCGTCACTCACTCCCTCCATCTCTTCTCATCCCTGTATATCTAGGCTCAGACTTAACAACCCCCCCCCCCCTCCCCCCCACACACACAGTGTGGTCACATGACACAGCCAAGGAAGCATAACAGAGGAGGGGTGAAAGGTTATAGAGGCGGAAGTAGACGGCACAGCTCTCGGGTAAGTGTAGCGTTCGAGCCATCGTGCGAGAGAGACAGAGACAGGAAGGAGAGACGGGAGGAAGGACAGGAGGTTGAGGGACTGGGACAGGAGGTTGAGGGACTGGGACATGAGGTTGAGGGACTGGGTTAGGGTGGAACAAGACCAAAACGTCAGGCTCAGTGACAGCAGGGACAGAAGAGGTGCCAGGCCGTGCCAGCCGCTGTGACTGGCAGTAACCAGGGCCCCACTCAGAATGCACTGCATGGGGCTGCAAGGAGGTGCAGGTTGGGGAGGCGGGGGTCTGGAGGAGTGGAGGAGTGGGAGGGATGGAGCTGAGGCACTGACTTCATGGGCTCCAGTCCAGATCTACTCCATTCAGCTCAGCTCTGCTCCATTCAGCTCTGCTCCATTCAGCTCTGCTCTGCTCCATTCAGCTCAGCTCAGCTCAGCTCTGCTCCATTCAGCTCCGTAAAGCTCAGCTCAGCTCTAATCAGCTCAGCTCTGCTCCGTTCAGCTCTGCTCTACTCCATTCAGCTCAGCTCTGCTCTGCTCCATTCAGCTCCGTAAAGCTCAGCTCAGCTCTGCTCTGCTCCATACAGTTCTGCTCTGATCCATTCAGCTCTGCTCTGCTCCATTCAGCTCTGCTCTGCTCCATTCAGCTCTGCTCAGCTCCATTCAGCTCAGCTCTGCTCTAATCCATTCAGCTCAGCTCAGCTCTGCTCCATAGACCTCTGTTCTGCTCTGCTCCATTCAGCTCCGTAAAGCTCAGCTCAGCTCTATTCCGCTCCATTCTGCTCTGCTCCATTCAGCTCTGCTCTGCTCCATTCTGTTCAGCTGTACTGCTCTGCTCCATACAGTTCTGCTCTGCTCCATTCAGCTCTGCTCTGCTCCATTCAGCTCAGCTCTGCTCCATACAGCTCTGCTCCATTCAGCTCAGCTCTGCTCCATTCAGCTCAGCTCAGCTCTGCTCCGTTCAGCTCTGCTCCATACAGTTCTGCTCTGCTCCATTCAGCTCAGCTCTGCTCCATTCAGCTCTGCTGTACAGTTCAGTTCAGCTCTACTTCATACTCCTCTGCTCTTTACAGCTCAGCTCAGCTCTACATACATTACTGCAGAGATGGATGCGATAATGGATATTATGTATATTTCCAACATATTCAGCAGAGGTTGTGTAAGCAACTCTAATTTATTTCCATCTATAATTCATCTAACACTGAACATGCACAGTGATGAACAGAATATATTTGTACCAGAGTTAGTTACAAAGCTAATTTCCAGTAGACAAAAACAGTGTCAACAATATTACAATGTATAACTACCCACTTGATCTCCTGTACGGTCCTGTGATTAACTTTTGGAGAAAAAAAAATGCTATTTTGACAAGGTTGAATATCTTCATCTACATTTGGTACAGAGGAAGTACCAAAGGGCCAAGTCAGGAAAAAAGCAGTTTCAAGTCTATGTACCAGTACCAGTTTAATGAGAAATGTAAAAACACAGTAAGACAACTCTAGGCGTGGAGCCAACAACAGAAGCCTTTTCACCACATCAACCAACAACACTCCTGTTCTTCCTGTTGTTCTTCCTGTTGTTCTTCCTGTTGTTCTTCCTGTTGTTCTTCCTGTTGTTCTTCCTGTTGTTCTAGTTCTTCATGTTGTTCTTCCTGTTGTTCTTCCTGTTGTTCTAGTTCTTCCTGTTGTTCTTCCTGTTGTTCTAGTTCTTCCTGTTGTTCTTCCTGTTGTTCTTCCTGTTGTTCTAGTTCTTCCTGTTGTTCTTCCTGTTGTTCTAGTTCTTCATGTTGTTCTTCCTGTTGTTCTTCCTGTTGTTCTAGTTCTTCCTGTTGTTCTAGTTCTTCCTGTTGTTCTTCCTGTTGTTCTTCCTGTTGTTCTAGTTCTTCCTGTTGTTCTTCCTGTTGTTCTTCCTGTTGTTCTAGTTCTTCCTGTTGTTCTTCCTGTTGTTCTAGTGCTTCATGTTGTTCTTCCTGTTGTCCTAGTTCTTCCTGTTGTTCTTCCTGTTGTTCTAGTTCTTCCTGTTGTTCTTCCTGTTGTTCTTCCTGTTGTTCTAGTTCTTCCTGTTGTTCTTCATGTTGTTCTTCCTGTTGTTATAGTTCTTCCTGTTGTTCTAGTTCTTCCTGTTGTTCTTCCTGTTGTTCTAGTTCTTCATGTTGTTCTTCCTGTTGTTCTAGTTCTTCATGTTGTTCTTCCTGTTGTTCTAGTTCTTCCTGTTGTTCTTCCTGTTGATCTAGTTCTTCATGTTGTTCTTCCTGTTGTTCTAGTTCTTCCTGTTGTTCTTGCTGTTGTTCTAGTTCTTCCTGTTGTTCTTCCTGTTGTTCTTCCTGTTGTTCTTCCTGTTGTCCTTCCTGTTGTTCTAGTTCTTCCTGTTGTTCTTCCTGTTGTTCTAGTTCTTCCTGTTGTTCTTCCTGTTGTTCTAGTTCTTCATGTTGTTCTTCCTGTTGTCCTAGTTCTTCCTGTTGTTCTTCCTGTTGTTCTAGTTCTTCCTGTTGTTCTGATAACACATGCATAAACCATGAATTAATTTATTCTGCATGTTGTCCTGTATAGATATTTCCTCTGTAAATTGGTGATTACCTGTGATTGGCTACGATGCATGGGACGCACAGGATATTGATGGGTCCAGAATGAAACAGACCATAATGACACATTTTCTCAAATGCTTGCAGTCGTTGGAAACAGAAAGGCAGTTTTACGTCACAGACCGACTTCTCACCATTGACCAGACATTGATATTATGAACAGAATTGTCTGACAGGAACCATACCCCAGAGAGCTTACTGTGCAGTGATATGTAAAATGGGCCCAGCACTTTTGGATAAATAGCATGCCCAGAGTGAACTGCCTCCTACTCTGTCCGGATGAAGTGCCTACGCCTCATGAAGATGGATTCCTGGGCTGAACACACTAACAACAAGTGGCTATTTGGACATAAATTATGAATGATGAATAAATGATGGACTTTATAGATCTTTATGGAACAAATCAGTCATTTATTGTCGAACTGGGATTCCTGGGAGTGCCTTCTGATAAAGATCATCAAAGGTAAGTGAATATTTATGGTGTTATTTCTAACGTTGTTGACTCCAAAATGGCGTCTATTTCTTTGGCTGTTTTGGGTTCTGAGCGCCGTTCGCAGATTATGCTTTTTCCGTGAAGTATTTTTGAAATCTGACACAGCGGTTGCATTAAGGAGAAGTCAATCTTTAATTCTGTGAATCAAATCAAATCAAATCAAATGTATTTATATAGCCCTTCGTACATCAGCTGATATCTCAAAGTGCTGTACAGAAACCCAGCCTAAAACCCCAAACAGCAAGCAATGCAGGTGTAGAAGCACGGTGGCTAGGAAAAACTCCCTAGAAAGGCCAATACCTAGGAAGAAACCTAGAGAGGAACCAGGCTATGTGGGGTGGCCAGTCCTCTTCTGGCTGTGCCGGGTGGAGATTATAACAGAACATGGCCAAGATGTTCAAATGTTCATAAATGACCAGCATGGTCGAATAATAATAAGGCAGAACAGTTGAAACTGGAGCAGCAGCACAGTCAGGTGGAAGTTGAAACTGGAGCAGCAGCATGGCCAGGTGGACTGGGGACAGCAAGGAGTCATCATGTCAGGTAGTCCTGGGGCATGGTCCTAGGGCTCAGGTCAGTTGAAACTGGAACAGCAGCATGGCCAGGTGGACTGGGGACAGCAAGGAGTCATCATGTCAGGTAGTCCTGGGGCATGGTCCTAGGGCTCAGGTCCTCCGAGAGAGAGAAAGAAAGAGAGAAGGAGAGAATTAGAGAACGCACACTTAGATTCACACAGGACACCGAATAGGACAGGAGAAGTACTCCAGATATAACAAACTGACCCCAGCCCCCGGACACATAAACTACTGCAGCATAAATACTGGAGGCTGAGACAGGAGGGGTCAGGAGACACTGTGGCCCCATCCGAGGACACCCCCGGACAGGGCCAAACAGGAAGGATATAACCCCACCCACTTTGCCAAAGCACAGCCCCCACACCACTAGAGGGATATCTTCAACCACCAACCTACCATCCTGAGACAAGGCTGAGTATAGCCCACAAAGATCTCCGCCACGGCACAACCCAAGGGGGGGGGCGCCAACCCAGACAGGATGACCACAACAGTGAATCAGTGAAGCAAGCCCATGTAATGCTTTGTAGGTTAGCAGTAAAACCTTGAAATCAGCCCTTGCTTTGACAGGAAGCCAGTGTAGAGAGGCTAGCACTGGAGTAATATGATCAAATTTTTTGGTTCTAGTCAGGATTCTAGCAGCCGTTTTTAGCACTAACTGAAGTTTATTTTGTGCTTTATCCGGGTAGCCGGAAAATAGAGCATTGCAGTAGTCTAACCTAGAAGTGACAAAAGCATGGATTAATTTTTCTGCATCATTTTTGGACAGAAAGTTTCTGATTTTTGCAATGTTACGTAGATGGAAAATAGCTGTCCTCGAAATGGTCTTGATATGTTCTTCAAAAGAGAGATCAGGGTCCAGAGTAACGCCGAGGTCCTTCACAGTTTTATTTGAGACGACTGTACAACCATTAAGATTAATTGTCAGATTCAACAGAAGATCTCTTTGTTTCTTGGGACCTAGAACAAGCATCTCTGTTTTGTCCGAGTTTAATAGTAGAAAGTTTGCAGCCATCCACTTCCTTATGTCTGAAACACATGCTTCTAGCGAGGGCAATTTTGGGGCTTCACCATGTTTCATTGAAATGTACAGCTGTGTGTCATCCGCATAGCAGTGAAAGTTTACATTATGTTTTCGAATAACATCCCCAAGAGGTAAAATATATAGTGAAAACAATAGTGGTCCTAAAACGTAACCTTGAGGAACACCGAAATTTACAGTTGATTTGTCAGAGGATAAACCATTCACAGAGACAAACTGATATCTTTCCGACAGATAAGATCTAAACCAGGCCAGAACATGTCCGTGTAGACCAATTTGGGTTTCCAATCTCTCCAAAAGAATGTGGTGATCGATGGTATCAAAAGCAGCACTAAGGTCTAGGAGCACGAGGACAGATGCAGAGCCTCGGTCCGATGCCATTAAAATGTCATTTACCACCTTCACAAGTGCCGTCTCAGTGCTATGATGGGGTCTAAAACCAGACTGAAGCATTTCGTATACATTGTTTGTCTTCAGGAATGCAGTGAGTTGCTGCGCAACAGCCTTCTCTAAAATTTTTGAGAGGAATGGAAGATTCGATATAGGCCGATAGTTTTTTATATTTTCTGGGTCAAGGTTTGGCTTTTTCAAGAGAGGCTTTATTACTGCCACTTTTAGTGAGTTTGGTACACATCCAGTGGATAGAGAGCTGTTTATTATGTTCAACATAGGAGGGCCAAGCACAGGAAGCAGCTCTTTCAGTAGTTTAGTTGGAATAGGGTCCAGTATGCAGCTTGAAGGTTTAGAGGCCATGATTATTTTCATCATTGTGTCAAGAGATATAGTACTAAAACACTTGAGCGTCTCTCTTGATCCTAGGTCCTGGCAGAGTTGTGCAGACTCAGGACAACTGAGGTTTGGAGGAATACGCAGGTTTAAAGAGGAGTCCGTAATTTGCTTTCTAATAATCATAATCTTTTCCTCAAAGAAGTTCATGAATTTATCACTGCTAAAGTGAAAGTCATCCTCTCTTGGGGAATGCTGCTTTTTAGTTAGCTTTGCGACAGTATTAAAAAGGAATTTCGGATTGTTCTTATTTTCCTCAATTAAGTTAGAAAAATAGGATGATCGAGCAGCAGTAAGGGCTCTACGGTACTGCACGGTACCGTCCTTCCAAGCTAGTCGGAAGACTTCCAGTTTGGTGTGGCGCCATTTCCGTTCCAATTTTCTGGAAGCTTGCTTCAGAGCTCGGGTATTTTCTGTGTACCAGGGAGCTAGTTTCTTATGAGAAATTTTTTTAGTTTTTAGGGGTGCAACTGCATCTAGGGTATTGCGCAAGGTTAAATTGAGATCCTCAGTTAGGTGGTTAACTGATTTTTGTCCTCTGGCGTCCTTGGGTAGGCAGAGGGAGTCTGGAAGGGCATCAAGGAATCTTTGTGTTGTCTGTGAATTTATAGCACGACTTTTGATGTTCCTTGGTTGGGGTCTAAGCAGATTATTTGTTGCAATTGTAAACGTAATAAAATGGTGGTCCGATAGTCCAGGATTATGAGGAAAAACATTAAGATCCACCACATTTATTCCATGGGACAAAACTAGGTCCAGCGTATGACTGTGACAGTGAGTGGGTCCAGAGACATGTTGGACAAAACCCACTGAGTCGATGATGGCTCCGAAAGCCTTTTGGAGTGGGTCTGTGGACTTTTCCATGTGAATATTAAAGTCACCAAAGATTAGAATATTATCTGCTATGACTACAAGGTCCGATAGGAATTCAGGGAACTCAGTGAGAAACGCTGTATATGGCCCAGGAGGCCTGTAAACAGTAGCTATAAAAAGTGATTGAGTAGGCTGCATAGATTTCATGACTAGAAGCTCAAAAGACGAAAATGTCATTTTTTTTTTGTAAATTGAAATTTGCTATCGTAAATGTTAGCAACACCTCCGCCTTTGCGGGATGCACGGGGGATATGGTCACTAGTGTAGCCAGGAGGTGAGGCCTCATTTAAAACAGTAAATTCATCAGGCTTAAGCCATGTTTCAGTCAGGCCAATCACATCAAGATTATGATCAGTGATTAGTTCATTGACTATAATTGCCTTTGAAGTAAGGGATCTAACATTAAGTAGCCCTATTTTGAGATGTGAGGTATCATGATCTCTTTCAGTAATGACAGGAATGGAGGTGGTCTTTATCCTAGTGAGATTGCTAAGGCGAACACCGCCATGTTTAGTTTTGCCCAACCTAGGTCGAGGCACAGACACGGTCTCAATGGTGATAGCTGAGCTGACTACACTGACTGTGCTAGTGGCAGACTCCACTATGCTGGCAGGCTGGCTAACAGCCTGCTGCCTGGCCTGCACCCTATTTCATTGTGGAGCTAGAGGAGTTAGAGCCCTGTCTATGTTGGTAGATAAGATGAGAGCACCCCTCCAGCTAGGATGGAGTCCGTCACTCCTCAGCAGGTCAGGCTTGGTCCTGTTTGTGGGTGAGTCCCAGAAAGAGGGCCAATTATCTACAAATACTAACTTTTGGGAGGGGCAGAAAACAGTTTTCAACCAGCGATTGAGTTGTGAGACTCTGCTGTAGAGCTCATCACTCCCCCTAACTGGGAGGGGGCCAGAGACAATTACTCGATGCCGACACATCTTTCTAGCTGATATGCACGCAGAAGCTATGTTGCGCTTGGTGATTTCTGACTGTTTCATCCTAACATCGTTGGTGCCGACGTGGATAACAATATCTCTATACTCTCTACACTCGCCAGTTTTAGCTTTAGCCAGCACCATCTTCAGATTAGCCTTAACGTCGGTAGCCCTGCCCCCGGGTAAACAGTGTATGATCGCTGGATGATTCGCTTTAAGTCTAATACTGCGGGTAATGGAGTCGCCAATGACTAGAGTTTTCAATTTGTCAGAGCTAATGGTGGGAAGCTTCGGCGTCTCAGACCCCGTAACGGGAGGAGTAGAGACCAGAGAAGAATCGGCCTCTGACTCCGACCCGCTGCTTAATGGGGAAAACCGGTTGAAAGTTTCTGTCGGCTGAATGAGCGACACCGGTTGAGCGTTCCTACAGCATTTCCTTCCAGAAACCGTGAGAAATTTGTCCGGCTGCGGGGACTGTGCCAGGGGATTTACAATACTATCTGTACTTACTGGTGCCACAGACGCTGTTTCATCCTTTCCTACACTGAAATTACCCTTGCCTAACGATTGCGTCTGAAGCTGGGCTTGCAGCACAGCTATCCTCGCCGTAAGGCGAGTACAGCGGCTGCAATTAGAAGGCATCATGTTAATGTTACTACTTAGCTTCGGCTGTTGGAGGTCCTGACGAATCGTGTCCAGATAAAGCGTCCGGAGTGAAAAAGTTGAGGAAAAAATAAATAAATATATGAACGGTAATAAAAAAGTGAAAACCGTAAAGTTGTCAGGTAGCAAAACAGGTTGGCAACAAAACGCACAGCAACTCGAAAACAAGCCTGCAAGTTGTGACCGGAAATGACGTCAGGATTCCCTGCATTCACTGCATTCCCATACAGTGGGTGCACAAAGTGCACTAGTATCTTTTATCAATGTTTATTATGAGTATTTCTGCAAAATCACCGGATGTTTTGGAATAAAAACGTTACTGCACATAACGTGTCAATGTAAACTGAGATTTTGGGATATAAATATGCACATTATTGAACAAAACATACATGTATTGTGTAACATGATGTCCTATGAGTGTCATCTGATGAAGATCATCAAAGGTTAGTGATACATTTGATCTATATTTCTGCTTTTTGTGACTCCTAAAAAATATTATTTTTTTACTTGACTGTTACTGCATGTTATTGCTAGTTTGACCACCAGAGGGGTATTCCGTATTGGCATTACCAGAGAATTTAAACCCTTTTTTGTAATAACATAGTATATGGGATTGATTTTAAGAAATGTGCCTTAATTAATGTGATTCATATTATGGTGTTTCCATTCAGAGAAATTTCAGCCCGTTTTGCTCTCGGAGTGCACACTGGATGATTGGGCTGAGGACAGTTGAGGGGATTGAAGGGTTGATTTGAGCATTTTTGGCCTTACAATGGCAGTCAAGCACCCAAGCTAACGTTGGCTACCTACCTCCAGACACAAATGAGACCACTCTACCATTTTACTCAGCCTAACAGAGCTGGTAAGGTAGTTTGTGTTAACCAGATTGTTGGTGACTGTAAATGTGCTGTTGGAAACAATTGAATTCCGCTTTTTTTATCTGTTTACTGCCATATTCAACGGGTGCTGATTGCTCGTACAGCAAATATTCTGCTCTCTGGTACACTCAGACAAACGTTCTCTGAAATCTGTGTAGATAGTAGGCTGGACACATGACATTTTTAACAACGTTCTTTTCTGATAAAAAACTAGTTCATTGCAACCGCTGTGGAGCCCAGTTTCATAATATTACTATATTTCCCAGCTGTTTGCAAGTAATCGCGAAAAAAAAACATGCCTTGTTTTAGTGCATTTTTCACCCTGCCAGCTCCTATTAGTTCTATTGAGCACCATGGCACCAACTCTCCTTCCGAACGTTCTATTCCCAGCTTACTGTTCAACGTCACAATGCCTGCTTCACTATTGTTGGCAGTGAGATCTGCTCACGTTGTTTTGTAGTTAAAACGTGAACAACAAATTGTAAACAACAACATTTGTATTGGAACTATGAGGGAGATATAGGAATGTCTGTCTATTTCGCCAAATATCTCACAATGTGTATATTTAAAAAATAAAAAAAAGTCTGTTGTAACCATTGTGAAATGGCTAGCTAGTTTGCGGGGTGGGCGCTAATAGCTTTTCAATCATTAACATCACTCGCTCTGAGACGTTGAAGTAGTTGTTCCCCTTGCTCTGCAAGGGCTGCATTTTTTGTGGAGCGATGGGTAACGATGCTTCAAGGGTGGCTGTCGTCCATGTGTGAAGAGGGTCTCTGGTTCGAGTCCAGGTAGGGGCGAGGAGAGGGACGGAAGCAAAACTGTTACACGAGCTTACATTTTCATCAGGAGAATCTCCTCTTTGTAATTATGTAAGTCTGAGCAGCGAGCTCGTTTGTCATCGACCGCTAGACCAGAAATAGTCCGAAGTTTTAATTTTTTCCATACTTTTTCATTACGCAGACTTAAGCACAGTTGACACCATTGAGGTGCGGATGTTCAGTTTCTACACAAGTCGTTTTTTTACAGTTTTGTCCGACGAACAGATGGTTGTGGTAAAATCAAAAGGGCTAATTTTTTTCATGGAATTCTAAGCATCACTCCAGTCAAAACAGGCTCTGCGAATGTTCCATTCCATCAATTTGATATGGGCTCGCGCCAGTGTTCCAGTTTAGCCTACGTTCTTTAAGCTGTTTCTCAGCCTTGGGTGAAGTTTGACTCATTCTATTGTTTGTTTATATAGCCAAAGCGAATTTCACGAAAGCACTCAAGTGTCCATTGGGAAAGCACTACGACTATACCCTTTAGCTAAGCTAAGAATGACGAGAATAATCAAGTCAAAAAACGTTGGTTGGTTAGTTAGCCTATAGTTAATATACTCGTAAGTTTGATGCATAACTACTAACGTTAGGTAGCTAGATAACATACTGGTACATACTGCTGTCATGATATGCTATGTGGTTCGTAAGGGTAGCGTAGCTAACTAATTGTCAGCCAACATAACGTGTAAGGTAACTTATTTGAAAGTCATTACTTTATTACATTGAGTAGCAAGCTACCCCTTGGTCGTGGACTGTGATAGGAGGGGGGATTTTCACACCTAGCTTGGCTATTAGACTATCCTTTAGTAAAGGTTGAACAGTCTTTTGATCAGCTATTAATCCTCCTCTCCAACTTGCAACAAATTGCTGTTCCCATGTTATTCTTTCCCTCATCCACGTGTCATCATTCTGCTCCTGCGTGGCTTGCTTGTTGTGGTGCTGGCAGGATATGGCAGCATCTTCGGTTGTGCGTCAAGAATTCTGCATACAGTAGCAAGTTTGTATGAAGATGTGGTTATTCACAGGCAAATTGTTATCTGCTATGGAGGTACATTTGTGTCTTTTTTGTCGAGAGCAAAATCTTTTTTTATTTTCAATCAAAAATAATTGTTTTGAAAGCAACTTTTTTCCGACACAAAGGAAGTCAAAGCGGACACCTATGAAGATGGCATCTCAGGTAAGCAGCACTGGGCTGTATTGATGATGTCATCTCAGGTAAGCAGTACTGGGCTGTATTGATGATGTCATCTCAGGTAAGCAGTACTGGGCTGTATTGATGATGTCATCTCAGGTAAGCAGCACTGGGCTGTATTGACGTATCCTAAAAATGACATCTGCTGCTTTAGACTGAACGGTCATATCTCAGTTATTGTTTTCACATCTATAAAAAATTTACTGTTTTCTTTACTTTCAGAGAGCGAGCTAATCAAGCGGTCGAAAATGTAGATATTGCCAGTTGTTCACTGTCTGAGGAACAGGCTGTTCCTGTTTATTGCTGGCACAAGTGTCCATAACAAAGGTAATTAAACTGTTCTGTGTTCCTTTTCTCCATCTCTGCCTGTCTTGTTGTACACGGAACCTGTCTTACAAACATTAATTAAAAAACCTTAAGATGTCAGCTGCTAATTTTCAGATTTACACCACATAAACACAGCCATTTTCATTGGACTATCTGTTGCTGCCAAGTCATGATTTCCCTGGGGGTTAGCCTTGCAATAACCAACTGGTGAGACACATAGCCCTCTATATTTAAATGTTTCAGGTACACAGTATCTTCTATTGGCATTATCTTATTTTGTTTGTCCTCATGTGTCTGTTTTTCAGCATAAAGTACTCTATAGACACTTAGTGTGAACACCTAGGTGAGACCACACACACACACAATAAGTCTCTCTTCTTCACTTCATCCCTCTCCCCCTTCTCCCTAAATCCTCTAGGTTATCAACTGTTTTGGTGAACCCCTCCTGCATCTGAACTGGCTGACACAGAGGGCACAGCATGATCAGAGGTGAGAGGTCACTTGGTCGGGTCAACAGGAAGGATTATTAAAGAGATGCTTTAGATTGAAATACAGACATAGATGTAGTAGTCTCAGAGTTAATGATCCAAGGTCAATTTTAGCATTTCACCTCCTGATTTAAGATGTTAGAGTATAAAAAAACAGGTATTAAAGCTTCAACGGACAGTCTAGTCTAGGACAGGCTCACGTGTTAATGTTAGTTAGTCTAGGACAGGCTCACGTGTTAATGTTAGTTAGTCTAGGACAGGCTCACGTGTTAATGTTAGTTAGTCTAGGACAGGCTCACGTGTTAATGTTAGTTAGTCTAGGACAGGCTCACGTGTTAATGTTAGTTAGTCTAGGACAGGCTGCCATAATGTTAGTTAGTCTAGGACAGGCTAACGGGATGATCGATATGACAACAGCCAGTGAAAGTGCAGGGCGCCAAATTCAAAACAACAGAAAACTCATAATTAACATTCCTCAAACATACATGTATTTTATACCGTTTTAAAGATAATCTTGTTGTTAATCCCACCACAGTGTCTGATTTCAAATATGCTTTACAGCGAAAGCACCACAAACGATTATGTTAGGTCACCACCAACTCACAAAAAACCCAAGCCATTTTTCCAGCCAAAGAGAGGAGCCACAAAAAGCACAAATAGAGAGAAAATTAATCACGAACCTTTGATGATTTTCATCAGATGATTACTCATAAGACTTAATGTTACACAATACGTGTATGTTTTGTTTGAAAAAGTTAATATTTATATTTTAAAAGTCTGAGTTTACATTGGTGTGTTACGTTCACTAGTTCCAAAAACATCCGGTGATATTGCAGAGAGCCACATCATTTTACAGAAATACTCATCATAAATGGAGATGATGATACCATTTATACACATGGAATTATAGATAAACCTCTTCTTACTTAATGCAACCGCTGTGTCAGATTTTTTTTTAAACTTTACGGAAAAGCAAACCATGCAATAATCTGAGTACGGAGCTCAGACAATAAAAACAATTATCCGCCATGTTGGAGTCAACAGAAACCAGAAATCACATTGTAAATATTCCCTTACCTTTGATGGTCTTCATCAGAATGCACTCCCCGGAATCCTAGTTCCACAATAACTGCTTGATTTGTTCAATAATGTAAATTATTAATGTCCAAGTAGCTACTTTTGTTAGGGCTTAGGTATACAAGCCCAAACGCTCGTGCAAGTCCATCCGAACGTCGGACGAAAAATTCAAAAAGTAATTTTACAGGTCGAAGAAACTTGTCAAACTAAGTATAGAATCAATCTTTAGGGTGTTGTTATCATAAATCTTCAATAAAGTTCCAACCGGATAATTCCTTTGTGTGTAGAAAAGCAATGGAACGCAGGTCACTATCATGTGAATTGTGCTTGACCTAGCTCTCTGCCAGTAACCTGACTCATTCAGCTTTTATTCAGGCCCACAACACAGTAGAAGCCTCATTCAAGTTTCTAAAGACGACTTCATCCATATCCCACTGTGAATTCAATAGGGGCTGGGTTGAAAATCGACCAAACTCAGATTTCTCACTTCCTGTTTGGATTTCTTCTCAGGTTTTTGCCTGCCATATGAGTTCTGTTATACTCACAGACATCATTCAAACAGTTTGAGAAACTTCAGAGTGTTTCCTATCCAATACTACTAATAATATGCATATATTACTAACTGGGACTGAGGAGCAGGGAGCGGAGCAGGCAACTCTGGGCACCTTTCATCCAAGCTACTCAATACTGCCCTGCAGCCATAAGAGGTTCAATCATGCTCTCTCTCTATCCGTCTGTCTCTCGTCTGCAGGTATGTTTTGATATGAGAGAGGAAGCCAGAATCGTTATCGCCACCTCACCCACTCTTAAGATAACCTTTGGGCCAACTGGGGGCCCAAGGCTGGTTAGGAGACACCGTAATTGTGATGAACTGAGAGAATATTAGGGTATCACTGTAATTCATGAATCATTTGGGGTGGCAGGGTAGCCTAATGGTTAGAGCGTTGGACTCACCAACCGTAAGGTTGCAAGTTCAAATCCTGGAGCTGACAAGGTTCAAATCTGTTGTTCTGCCCCTGAACAGGCAGTTAACCCACTGTTCCTAGGCTGTCATTGAAAATAAGAATTTGTTCTTAACTGACTTACCTAGTTAAATAAAGATAAAATAAAATACATTTGCTGTTCTTTCCCTTTTCTGTATTCTACACCTCTCTCCCCACCTCATCTTTCTTCCTCGTTTCATAAGGCTTTGAAGTACAGATTGAATTCATATTTATAATATTATAATCATCATAATTATAATGTATTTATGCATTTATAACACCTGGATAATGAACTTCTTTCAATAAAGCGTTTCACATACTCCACTTGTTGAAATGAACTCTCTCATTGAAATACTATCCTGTGTCCTCAGATTAATGCAGATGAAGGGAGTTTGATATGCATAGTTTTTTTCTTCTGTATATATGCATTACAAAATCAGTCATGTTTCTAGTCTATTGCATAGTCACAATGTGTAATCTTTGATGTCCCAGGAGCAGGACTGGTAAACACTGCTGAAGTGTATGATTATAATACATAGTACATGCAGACACAGCATCATTCAAATAATAGAGTTTGATATGACTGAAAAATGTCTCAGAGATTCATACCTGAACCGCACCTTTATTTGCAAAGGAAGAGTACATGATCAGTGAATATATTTAATGTACAGGCTACAATGTGGGAATCTCATGCGTGGTGATAACTACAGTATATGTGTAAATAGAACTTGCATTCTTGACGCAATAAAGTTATTATATTCTACTCTATCCATAGGCTTCATTATTAACCAAAATGGATATTGTGGGGGTCAACATTTTTCATTGGGATGAAATAGTAAAGGAGGTTTTGAGAATCCACTTCTGCTCACTTTGCTGGTTAATACGGTCACAGAGAAAATCACCCTGTTTTAGTTGTGGGGCACGTTGGTCATTGGAAAAGTGACTGTAGGGGCAATAGAGCTCGGAATTGGTTAAAATTACAGCAGGAATGGTATTGTATTTAGTGGAAAAACGGGCAGAATTGAAAGCGATACGATTACTATCCATGTCGTTGAACATAGGACCAGTAACAATGGCGACGGAAGTGGAGACGATTTTGGGGTTGGATAATCCCCGTGAGAATCAAAGACAGTGAATATTACGGTAACATGTTAAAATTGGTTTTGGGGTTGGATAATCCCCGTGAGAATCAAAGACAGTGAATATTACGGTAACATGTTAAAATTGGTTTTGGGTTGGATAATCCTCGTGAGAATCAAAGACAGTGAATATTACGGTAACATGTTAAAATTGGTTTTGGGGTTGGATAATCCTCGTGAGAATCAAAAACAGTGAATATTACGGTAACATGTTAAAATTGGTTTTGGGGTTGAATAATCCTCGTGAGAATCAAAGACAGTGAATATTACGGTAACATGTTAAAATTGGTTTTGGGGTTGGATAATCCCTGTGAGGATCAAAGACAGTGAATATTAAGGTAACATTGTAAAATTGGTTTTGGGGTTGGATAATCCTCGTGAGAATCAAAGACAGTGAATATTAAGGTAACATTGTAAAATTGGTTTTCGTGTTGGATAATCCTCGTGAGGATCAAAGACAGTGAATATTACGGTAACATGTTAAAATTGGCAGGATATATGGGCGAGAGCACAAACAACGTTTACAAAGTAGTCCAACTTTATATCACGCCGCATTGAAACAATTCCTAAAAGAGTGTACATTTGAGGGTTCTATATCTGTACAGTATGTAGTTAATTTGCTATTGGTAAACATCAGTAAACAATTTGGCATAGCAGGGTCACAAGACATCATATGGGAAAGCACAACCAGCGAAACAAGAGATTCGATTTCGGAAATGCCGTGGAAATCAGGTACTGAGAAGGATTTGGTAATTTCTTCAAACGGTCATCTTTATTTAATATTGATTCATTATTGCAATAACGAGGCTGGTCAACCCCCCACCCTTGAGTATTGGACCGAGTAACCTAACCTTTACACAAATGCAGGGAACTAAATATAGCTGACACTAACAATGCTCAGTCATGGTTGGTTCAACCACCCCCCATGCAGATCAAGGAGCTTCATGATCCACTCTGGGTTCATCCTGTCATTATCCTGTCATTATCTGCACGAGACAATGAGGGATTGTTCTACTCCTAAGCTATCTCTAGTAAAACACCTTCTTGTCTCTGTAATGCAGTCTTTAACCCATTTGTCAGCTCAAGCCATCTCCAGTCACCATATGCCTAGATTAGTTGCAAGGAACTACATTGGAGCCCAGCTACAATAGTGATTTACAGACATTAACAATATCTACACTGTATTTCTGATCAATTTGATGTTATTTTAATGGACGAAAAAATATGTTTTCTTTCAAATACAAGGACATTTCTAAGTGACACCACACTTTTGAATGGTAGTGTATGTATAACCGACTCAATTCTGTCTTGTTTTTTTACATTGGATAAAAGTAGAGACTCCGAGACACAAAATGGTATATCATGTACTGCATTTGAGGAACAATGGGAAGGTAATTTTGCTTTGAAAGTTGATCAAATTGTAAACTCACTTTTGAGAAAATGGCTTTTGAATGTTAAGGAACCTACTGGGGAGTTCTTCTTTGTTCACACCCTCTCAAGCTTTAGCTGCACCCATCTCTTTAAATCAAATAAAAACAAATTTTATTGGTCACATACACATGGTTAGCGGATGTTAATGCGAGTGTAGCGAAATGCTTGTGCATCAAGTTCCGACCGTGCAGTAATATCTAACCAGTAATCTAACAACTACTATACACACAAGTGTAAAGGAATGAATAAGAATATGTACATCTATACATCTAAATATATATGTGGCATAGGCAAGATGCAGTAGATGGTATAGAATACAGAAGATATAAGATGAGTAATGTAGGATATGTAAACATTATTTAAAGTGGTTTAACTTCTTGACGCTACCCATCCCTACGCTACCCATCCCTTAAGCGGGATAATTGTCATCAGAAACCGCTGAATAGCATAGCGCCTCATTCAAATAATATTACAAAAAATATTCATATTCATGAAATCACAAGGGCAATATTGCAAAACACAGCTTAGCCTTTTGTTAATCCACCTGTCGTCTCAGATTTTGAAATTATGCTTTACAGCGAAAGCAATCCAAGTGTTTGTGTAAGTTTATCGTTCGCATGACAAAACATTACGTACACTTATCATCAGGTAGCTTGGTCAGGAAAATCAGAAAAGCAATCAAATTAATTGTTTACCTTTGATGATCTTCGGATGTTTTCACTCACGAGACCCCCAGTTACACAACACGTTCATTTTGTTCCATAAAAATTATTTTAATATCCACAATGCCTCATTTTGTTTGGTGCACTATGTTCAGAAATCCACAGGAAAGAGCGGTCACGACATCGCAGACAAATTGCAAATAATATCCGTAATGTCCACAGAAACATGTAAAATATTTTTATAGTCAATTCTCAGGGTGTTTTTAAAATATATAATCAATAATATATCAACCGCAAATGTCTTTCACAGTAGGAGAGGGAAAAGCAATACCTATCCAAACTCTGTTGCGCGAGCAAAACTCATGTGACCACTTGACGCGATATTATCGTTCTGAAATATATCACTAGCCACTTTAAACAATGCTACCTTATATAATGTTACTTACCCTACATTATTCATCTCATATGCATACGTATATACTGTACTCTATATCATCGACTGTATCCTTATGTAATACATGTATCACTAGCCACTTTAACTATGCCACTTTGTTTACATACTCATCTCATATGTATATACTGTACTCGATACCATCTACTGTATCTTGCCTATGCTACTCTGTACCATCACTCATTCATATATCCTTATGTACATATTCTTTATCCCCTTACACTGTGTATAAGACAGTAGTTTTGGAATTGTTAGTTAGATTACTTGTTGGTTATTACTGCATTGTCGGAACTAGAAGCACAAGCATTTCGCTACACTCGCATTAACATCTGCTAACCATGTGTATGTGACAAATAACATTTGATTTGATTTGAAACTATGTCTGAAGACTGTTGACACCTTGAGGAAGCAATAGGAAAGGGAATCTGGTTGATATCCCTTTAAAATCCCTTTAAATGGAGCAACGGGAGGCTATGGAACATGGAGTTTTCAAAATAGAAGCCACTTCCTGGTTAGATTTTTTCCTCAGGGTTTCGCCTGCAAAATCAGTTCTGTTATACTCAGACAATATTTTGACAGTTTTGAAACTTTAGAGTGTTTTCTATCCTAATCTATCAATTATATGCATATTCTAGCATCTGGTCCTGATGAATAGGCCGTTTACTTTGGGAACGTTATTTTTCCAAACATAAAAACAGTGCCCCCCAGCTTCAAGAGGTTAAAGTGACTTGTGATACATTTATTACATCCAATTTTTTATGATTAAAGTGGCTAGAGATTTGAGTCAGTATGTTGGCAGCAGCCACTCAATGTTACTGATGGCTGATTAACAGTGATGACCTTGAGATAGAATCTGTTGTTCTGTCTCTCGGTCACAGCTTTGATGCACCTGTACTGATCTCGCCTTCTGGATGATAGTGGGCCGGTAAGTGATGATACCAATGATACCAACACATACCAGCTCAAATAGACAGACGCGTGCTATTATACGTTTGAACGGTTCCTCTGAGACGTAGTGACCTGCGACATACGCCTTGTTTCCTGAAAAGGGTCACGTGGTATCTAGATGCATGGAAGGAATAATTTGACTAAGAACAGTGTGAACCTCAACTCCCCCCCACCCCAACCAGCTGAAATAATGGCAACAGTGGTTTTCAGTATGGTCCTGCTGTAACGGCTTTCTTCTATCTCCTCCTCTGACGAAAAGGTGGAACAAGGATCGGACCAAAATGCAGCGTGTAGATTGCGATCCATATTTAATAAACAAACGTAAAACACGAATCAATAACAAACACTACAAAACAAAGAACATAACGAAAACCGAAACAGCCTATACTTGTGTAAACTAACACAGAGACAGGAACAACGACACTAAGGACAATCACCCACGACAAACTCAAAGAATATGGCTGCCAAAATATGGTTCCCAATCAGAGACAACGATAAACACCTGCCTCTGATTGAGAACCACTTCAGACAGCCATAGACTTAACTAGAACACCCCACTAGCTACAATCCCAATACATACACACCACATACAAAAACACATGCCACACCCTGGCCTGACCAAATACATGAAGATAAACACAAAATACTTTGACCAGGGCGTGACACCTGCACCACTTCTACCGTGAGAGCTGAGTCTGAGCCAGCAACCTGTAGACAGGTTTCAACTGCCTTTCTCTCAGAAGTGGGACATGATTCCATGAGCATGTAGAGAAATCACGTCCAAACTTCTCTCATGTTGCTGGTGGACTAGTAGGAAAATGGATGAGACACAAGGGCCGTCCACTTTGAACATGTTTCAGTTTGTCTATCCAATGGCACACTATCTGAAACAGAACATGAAGAAACGTCAGAAGAAGAATGCCGGGAAAGAGGACGTGGTCAACCGTACCCGTAATTGATTTAGTTTTATCCAAGTTTTATCCAAAATTGTTTAGTTGATTGTGGAGGTCTGCACACAGTGAAATTTATAGTAACTTAGACTAAGAATGGATTGAGATACCAATCTGTCATCACCACAAGTGATGAGAACAGTCAACCCTCCTGTTGTGTTCATTTCATGTTCATTAATTCTGTGTTCCCGGTCCAAAATGCCGATTATAAATCCATAATAATACATATATTATCACCTAAAGTGTTAGATATTTTTATCAACTTATGTTCTTGTGAACATTACAAGTTTTGATCTTCTATTTGCTATTAATGGCCTCTAGGCCTCATTGACCTGAGCTCATTACAACTCGTTTTTGAGTTTAAAAAGCATAATGTTTGGATTATTTTGACTATAACAAATACTCAGTTTAACATATTGTCCTATTTATCACAGACTACTTTACTGTCGTTTCCTGGCCTCTCCGTTTAACAAGGACTCTCTCCTCACCAGTGTCATGATCAAATATATCATCAAGGGCCTCACATACAGTATATCGTTTGGTCATTGGGTTGATACACAATTAATTGTGAGCATGGCCTCGAAAAAGCTTTATATACCAGAACTGTGAGAAAAGTTCTATATATTATTGAAACAATGTTGTGATTGTTTGTGAGAATGCCAACAGGTGTGGTTCCTGTGGGGGGGAAATTATATTGGGGAAAGGTTCCGGTGGGGGTTGCCATGGAAGAAGGGAATTTAGGTGTGTGTGTGTGCTCAAACACACACGTATTTGGGGGTCTGGGAGAGGAAGTGTGTCTATCTGATGAATAGGCATTTGCCTGAACTCAATTTTTATACACTAATTGTAGTCTCACCTATTAATTTCTAATGACCGGTCATTTTTTGACCGGGAACACCACAGGTGTACAAAAGTGAAATAAAACACCCAAAATGTAATGAAAATCATCAACATGTATTTTGTGTGTTCAGATGCCCTGTGTGGACAAAGTCATGGAACCTTATGACAGTCAGATTAAATGAATTATATTTTTCAGAGAAAACTTGTAAATCGGTCCAATTCGACCAGAACAAACACAGCAGGAGTGTTAATGTGGGAAATATACTGTTTGTAAATGTACATTCTAACCATATCGATGTGTGCTAAATTGAGGGTCTTGAAATTGAGTGATAGACTCAACGTGGAGCATTGAGAACTTGAGCATGTTTTTGTATGTTTATGTAAGTGTAACTATGTAAGTGGACTAGCAGTAGTGACTAACTTGTTAATGGGTTAGATAGTAAGAATGATTTATGTGCAAATGTATTTGTAACCGGAGGCTCAGTCCATACGGGGCATGTGTTTTAGACAGAATGTATAAGAGTGTGCCAAATGATAGGTTGCCGTACATTCGTACCCCAAAGTGAGGGCAACTAAACTATGACATCTGAAAGAGCTCAGCGATGATCTTGCAAACAACCAGACAACGCTATGGAATCCCTTTGGATGGGTTCAGTCATTATTGGTGTTGTGGGAGCTTTTTAATTGGTTGATTTGTGGCTTATTATAAGTTGTGTTTGGTGATGAAGTATGTACTGATGTTTAATTCATATGTCTCTTTCCCCTTCTGCGATTGAATTGCACAATGTGAAGGCTTGAAACTCAAAGACTACAGATGTCATTTACAATTGTAATGCACAAAGTGTAAGACAGTCTTCATTTTTCCTTCATGCTAATGTTTGTTTAATGAAAATGCTTGTAAGTAATTTTATATTAGATTGAGACTCAGTCTCAAAAGGGAAGAAGTGTTGTGGAAAATGACATAATAACATTTAAAATCAAATGTTCTTGGTCACGTACACATAGTTAGCAGATGTTAATGCGAGTGTAGCGAAATGCTTGTACTGCATAGTTTCCTGAGGACTCGAAGTGAGACGACCATCTCGGTCGGCGCCATTTTAGTTATACTATCTTGTGTTTTGCTGCTTAATTTAAAAGAATAATCTCTTGTTATATGCTAGGGGTTTTTCTGACCTGATACAAACTTGTCTTTGTTTGACTTAGTCATAAGACTGGGCATATAGCTAAGATCAGTTTAGGTTTGACTTTACTATCCGCAGGAAGTCAGCTGTGTGGAACCTTGCAGGACGAAGCACATTATAGTGTGAACTGTGGAAAAACAAAGTTATATGGTTGAACTCTCGTACTATCTTAATCTACACAGACAAACCAATCGTCTTTTACACTATGTTCTGCCCATGTTTCCACACATCTGCTAAACTGTCACGTGGACAAAAGAGGTTGCACTTTTTCTATAAAAGCACAAACTACATTATACTTGGTGCTCAGTACGATACAATGATAGCACATTATACATCCTGCTTGGTGCTCAGTTCAATGCAATGATATCAAATTATACATGCTCCTTGGTGTTCAGTACGAGACAATGAAAACACATTACACATGCTCCTTGGTGTTCAGTACGAGACAATGAAAACACATTACACATGCTCCTTGGTGCTCAGTACGAGACAATGAAAACACATTACACATGCTCCTTGGTGCTCAGTACGAGACAATGAAAACACATTACACATGCTCCTTGGTGCTCAGTACGAGACAATGACAGCACATTATACATAGTGCTTTAGTGAATGCCACTAACAGCAGGATGCAATTATATAAACAGTGACAATAACCTTTGATCCAAGTGTATGAAGTATAAATATACAATCTCTTTTCCACTGAATGTCTTCAGAACAACAGAGGGTTCTCACAGGAAACTCTTTATCATGCAAATTATGACCTCTACAGATTGTTCAAATCCGGGGTCACCAACAGGTCTTAAACAATGTATAGTAATGGTGCCAGATCAGCAACCTTATATTTATATAGTTTTTACATTTATATTTTGGATGACACATAACACTTGGTGCAATGTTTCCCCTTTCTAAAAAAAAACATTTGCATGTACAATGAACTTTTGAAATCAGAGCTCATCAGTTATTAATGTAGTAATTTATATTTATGACGAGCGTTGCTTTCATAGTGTTACCCTTGTCACTATGCTCAATATAAGCTCTGACATTTGGATGGAAGTTTGACAGTAGTGGGGGTTCGGGTAGCTCTCACTGGCTCACGGGTGGAGTCTTGGAAGAGGAACTGTCAGATCTCAGGCACAGGGTAGCTCCACATGGGGGTAACCAATACCCTCTTGCAACAGAGCATCATAGAGAAGCTCTGTATTTCTTCAGACAATCTGTAAAAACAGGCTTGAAGACGCTCTCTGAAGCTATGGGGAAGTCTCCATATGAAATGATGCTGCCAGTGTATGGCAATATGTGAATCTTCGATGTCTACAAACTACACTATACTGCTTAACTTTTTCCTAATCTTCGGAGTTTGAGATGACTTAAATATATGCAGGTAAACCCATACAAATAATTATAATATGCAGTTGTCTTAAACTGCAGATTTTCCTACTGATCTCAGCCCATGGCCTACCACCCCTGGACATAAGCCAGAGAGAAAATGGAACAAGATACATATTTAGTGTGGCTCGTGAAGACTGTTACGGTGACCGTATTATTGCCACACCGTCACGAGTCATGACGGCAGTCATTTTCCACGTGACCGTTTAGTCCCGGTAACTAGGCGTCTCCAAGCTCTGTTGCTGCTGATGGTCATTAGTAGACTACCAAACTCACTAACTGTCTGCTACTCAACACTCTATTGTCCCTCTGATTACTCTGACGTCAATGCAAATGTAATGGAAAATCTAATCAAACACTTCATGAGAGCCCATGAGCTCAGGTTGCGTACCATTTCTATAGGCTATGCAACTGCGTGAGAAAACAGAGTGACAGCCACTAATAAAATAGTCTGATGGGTGACCATATTAGCCTATCACTCGTGAATTATACAGTATCACTCGTGAATTATACAGTATCACTCGTGAATTATACAGTATCACTCGTGAATTATACAGTATCACTCGTGAATTATACAGTATCACTCGTGAATTATACAATATCACTCGTGAATTATACAGTATCACTCGTGAATTATACAATATCACTTGTGAATTATACAGTATCACTCGTGAATTATACAGTATCACTCGTGAATTATACAGTATCACTCGTGAATTATACAATATCACTCGTGAATTATACAGTATCACTCGTGAATTATACAATATCACTTGTGAATTATACAGTATCACTCGTGAATTATACAGTATCACTCGTGAATTATACAGTATCACTCGTGAATTATACAATATCACTCGTGAATTATACAGTATCACTCGTGAATTATACAATATCACTTGTGAATTATACAGTATCACTCGTGAATTATACAGTATCACTCGTGAATTATACAATATCACTTGTGAATTATACAGTATCACTTGTGAATTATACAGTATCACTTGTGAATTATACAATATCACTTGTGAATTATATAGTATCACTCGTGAATTATATAGTATCACTTGTGAATTATACAGTATCACTTGTGAATTATATAGTATCACTTGTGAATTATACAGTATCACTTGTGAATTAATTATATAGTATCACTCGTGAATTATATAGTATCACTTGTGAATTATACAGTATCACTTGTGAATTATATAGTATCACTTGTGAATTATACAGTATCACTTGTGAATTAATTATATAGTATCACTCGTGAATTATATAGTATCACTTGTGAATGATACAGTATCACTTGTGAATTAATTATATAGTATCACTCGTGAATTATATAGTATCACTTGTGAATTATATAGTATCACTTGTGAATTATACAGTATCACTTGTGAATTATATAGTATCACTTGTGAATTATACAGTATCACTTGTGAATTAATTATATAGTATCACTCGTGAATTATATAGTATCACTTGTGAATTATACAGTATCACTTGTGAATTATATAGTATCACTTGTGAATTATACAGTATCACTTGTGAATTAATTATATAGTATCACTCGTGAATTATATAGTATCACTTGTGAATTATACAGTATCACTTGTGAATTATATAGTATCACTCGTGAATTATACAGTATCACTTGTGAATTATACAGTATCACTCGTGAATTATACATTATCACTCGGGAATTATATAGTATCACTCGTGAATTATATAGTATCACTTGTGAATTATATAGTATCACTTGTGAATTATATAGTATCACTTGTGAATTATATAGTATCACTCGTGAATTATTTAGTATCACTTGTGAATTATATAGTATCACTTGTGAATTATATAGTATCACTTGTGAATTATATAGTATCACTTGTGAATTATATAGTATCACTTGTGAATTATATAGTATCACTCGTGAATTATATAGTATCACTTTTGAATTATATAGTATCACTTGTGAATGATGGCCAACTTGTGTACAATAAGGCAAGAAACGCATGCCTTTTTTTGTGAGTTAATTTTCAATTCACACCTCATGTAGCCTAGGTTTTCTTTCTCCTGGTACAGAGCATGCAGAAAGTATTCAGACCATTTCCCTTTTTCCACATGTTGTTATTTTACAGCCTTATTCTGAAATGGATTCAATTATTTTTTTCCCCTCATCAATCTACACCCAATACCTCATAATGACGAAACAAAACCAGAAATATTTTATTTACATAATCATTCAGACTCTTGGCTATGAGACTTGAAACTGAGCTCAGGTGCATCCTGTTTCCATTGATCATCCTTGAGATGTTTCTACAACTTGATTGGAGTCCACCTGTGGTATATTCAATTGATTGGGCATGATAAGGAAAGACACACACCTGTCTATACAAGGTCCAACAGTTGACAGTGCATGTCAGATCAAAAACCAAGCCATGATGTCGAAGGAATTGTTTATAGAGCTCAATGACAGGATTGTCGAGGCACAGATCTGGGGATGGGTATCCAAAAACGTTCTGCAGCATTGAAAGTCCCCAAGAACAAAATGGCCTCCATCATTCTAAAACGGAAGACCTTTAGAACCACCTAGTGCTGGCCAAGTTCCACAGACATGTGACTTACACAAATGGAATAATGTGTCCCTGAACAAAGCGGGTGTCAAAATCAAAAGTTACATTCAGTGTCCTGGTGTGGCCACCAGCTGCATTTAAGTACTGCACTGCATCTCCTCCTCATGGACTGCAACATATTTGCCAGTTCTTGCTGTGAGATGTTACCCCACTCTTCCACCACTGGCACCTGCAAGTTCCCGGACATTTCTGGGGGGAATGGCCCTAGCTCGCAGGTCTCTTTTTCAAGCTTAAAAGGATAAAGGTTCATATGTAACACCATAGGCTGGAAAAGGTTGAATACATTGGCCAATCCAGCATGACATAACAAGTGGAAAATCGGAAAAGGGAAATCTCAGACTGAGTTCAAGACAACTGGGAAATCTGACATTATCGGAAAAATACGCTTTGAACGGTTATCTAATGCAAAGTCAGGCCTCTTTCTAAAGCTCCGACCTGAGGAAGTCATGTTTCGAACTTGTTTTTTTTTCAGTTCCCAGTTGTCTTGAAAGCACCATAAATCCAGAGAATGCCAGATTTTGATGACAAATTTGACAAAAAAGACAACTATTTGGTTAACTATTTAGAAGTCTGTTGGCTTGAGGTAGAAGCTGTTCAGGTGGGCTGTTGGTTCCAGACTTGGTGCATCGGTATTGCTTGCTGTATGGTAGCAATCATAACAATCTATGACTTGGCTGTCTGGAGTCTGACAATTTTTAGGGCCTTCCTCTGACAGAGCCTGGTATATCTGACACAGCCTCTCTTTCACATCGTCTGAGATCCCTAAAGATTGGAAAACTGCCGCGGTCATCCCCGTCTTCAAAGGGGGTGAAAATCTAGACCAAAACTGTTATAGATCTATCCTACCGTGCCTTTTTAAAGTCTTCGAAAGCCAAGTTAAACCTCTTAGGGATAAGTGAGACACCCACCTAGCCAACAGGAAGTGGAAATGTGCAACGCCAAATGCTAATAGTACTCGCTAAAACTCAAACTTTCATTAAAACACACATGCAAGGTACTGAAACGTTAATAATCGATCAAATTGATCGCGGGGCGATGTGTATTCAATAGCTCCACGTCTTGAAATGATGGTAGATAATTCTCTCTTCCAAAACATCCTGTCGTGGACCGGATGAAATCAACTGTCTCTTCTTCGTTTGACCAAGGAACAACTTCAAGGAAATTGCCAAGACTGGCGACATCGTGTGGAAGCTGTAGGACTTGTAAACTGGAAGGTATATATTTTCGCAGGCCATAGACAATACAGCTAACTGGCGGATTGATCTTTCTTTTTTGTGGGTGAACAGTTTTCCTTTGAGTTTCGCATGTTAAACACGTCCTGTTATAGTCACAGACATGGTTTAACCAGTTTTAGAAACTTCAGAGTGTTTTCTATCCACACATACTAATCATATGCATATACTATATTCCTGGCATGAGTAGCAGGACTTTGACATTTTGCGCGATTTCCACATAGGAAGCAACACCGATTGACAATAAATTTCACATGCTGTTGTGCAAATGGAATAGACAACAGGTGGAAATTATAGGCATTTAGCAAGACACCCCCAATAAAGGTGTGGTTCTGCAGGTGGGGACCACAGACCACTTCTCAGTTCCTATGCTTCCTGGCTGATGTTTTGATCACTTTTGAATGCTGGCGGTGCTTTCACTCTAGTGGTAGCATGAGACGGAGTCTACAACCCACACAAGTGGCTCAGGTAGTGCAGCTCATCCAGGATGGAACATCAATGCGAGATGTGGCAAGAAGGTTTGCTGTGTCTGTCAGCGTAGTGTCCAGAGCATGGAGGCGCTGCCAGTAGACAGGCCAGTACATCAGGAGACGTGGAGGAGGCCGTAGGAGGGCCACAACCCAGCAGCAGGACCGCTACCTTCGCCTTTGTGCAAGGAGGAGCACTGCCAGAGCCCTGCAAAATGACCTCCAGCAGGCCACAAATGTGCATGTGTCTGCTCAAACGGTCAGAAACAGACTCCATGAGGGTGGTATGAGGGTCGGACAGGTGGGGGTTGTGCTTACAGCCCAACACCGTGCAGGACATTTGGCATTTGCCAGAGAACACCAAGATTTGCAAATTCGCCACTGGCGCCCTGTGCTCTTCACAGATGAAAGCAAATTCACACTGAGCACATGTGACAGACGTGACAGTCTGGAGACGCCGTGGAGAACGTTTTGCTGCCTGCAACATCCTCCAGCATGACCGGTTTGGCGGTGGGTCAGTCATGGTGTGGGGTGGCATTTCTTTGGGGGGCCGCACAGCCCTCCATGTGCTCGCCAGAGGTAACCTGACTGCCATTAGGCACCGAGATGAGATCCTCAGAGCCCTTGTAAGACCAAATGCTGGTGTGGTTGGCCCTGGGTTCCTCCTACTGCAAGACAATGCTAACCTCATGTTGCTGGAGTGTGTCAGCAGTTCCTGTAAGAGGAAGGCATTGATGCTATGGACTGGCCCGCCCGTTCCCCAGACCTGAATCCAATTGAGCACATCTGGGACATCATGTCTCGCTCCATCCACCAATGCCACATTGCACCACAGACTGTCCAGGAGTTGGCGGATGCTTTAGTCCAGGTCTGGGAGGAGATCCCTCAGGAGACCATCTGCCACCTCATCAGGAGCATGCCCAGGCGTTGTAGGGAGGTCATACAGGCACGTGGAGGCCACACACACTACTGAGCCTCATTTTGACTTGTTTTAAGGACATTACATCAAAGTTGGATCAGCCTGTAGTGTGGTTTTCCACTTTAATTTTGAGTGTGACTCCAAATCCAGACCTTCGTGGGATGATAAATTTGATTTCCATTGATAATTTGTGTGATTTTGTTGTCAGCACATTCAACTATGTAAAGAATATTTCATTCATTCAGATCTAGGATGTTTTATTTTAGTGTTCCCTTTATTTTTTTGACCAGTGTATATATATATATATATATATATATATATAGAGAGAGAGAGAGAGAGACAGAGTTTTGAGTTTTAAATAATCTGTATTGGGTCTGGGAGCCCACAACACAATAAATAATCATACAAAACCATAGTTACACATCAATTAAAAACACAACTCCAATTCCTCCTCCACAGTAACTACACACAACAGCCTCGGAATACCCCATATACTCATAAACAGATCAATAGTGTTGACAAGTTTATAATATGCAAACTCAACCCTTAGTCTCACTGCCAACATTCCCTGCAACCCTTTTGACTGAACCTGTACTTTGTCCCGAATATGAAGAGAAAACCTCTCCCAACGCTGAGAACCGAATGGTGATCAGGTCAATCATCGCGACCAGCCTGGGAAACTGTAAAAACAGATGTGCCAGAGTTTCAGACTCAGCACAGAAGGGACACCCTTCCCCAACAGTAGGATCCAGGTGTACCATATGCATGTTGGTGGCTATGGCTCCATGTATTATCCTCCATTGGAGGTCAGCTGTCCTCTTATCAATAGGCAGTTTGTATAATGATCGCCAACAGCCTTTTGGGGAGGCACCTGGACCAAGCACAGCCGCCCACCTCGTCTATTTTACCGCTTCCAGGGAAGAGGCATGGGACACCTTTACACATATTCTGTACATGGCCTCCTTTCACACCTCCTTGAACTCCCCCAGCTCCGGGGTATGGAAGGAAAGCAGCATCCCCACGTCCTCCTCGAATTCCCACACGAATTCCCGCACTAACAATCAGTGCAGGGAACATATAATCCAGACCCTCCTTCCACCGATCAGATTTGGAAGTGTCAGTCACATACTGCAGATGAAGTACTGGCAACGAGTCACAGACCTCAGCGACGACCTTCCTCAGTAGGCGAGATGATCGGATCCCTGCTCTTTCTCCCAGCTCCTCCAACGATCTGCTCCTGCTCCGCATCAGATGACCCAGCTTGGTACACCCCACGCCTAGCAGGCATGACCGTAGGCTGGCTGAACCCAGAGCACGGGACTGGATGGCAGTGTTATAAAAAAGAGGCCTTCAAAAAGACACATCCCTGGTGGCGTGCAGGCCTTACGGGACTTGACAAGAACCCTCCAAGCCTGCATAACAGACTCATAAAATGGAGTCTGGCCAGGCAACTCACCCCCCTCCAGTTTTAAGAGGAAAAGGTGCTTGTCTAATCCCAACAGCCCGCTCTCCTCATCAGTGTGTAGGCTGTGTCGACCCAGCTAGAACCGTCACTGTACAACAGTCTCTGGGCTGCTTGAAGCTGGAAAGCCATGATTCTATAGGAAATGTCCACCAGACCACCCTCGTGCAGTGGCAGGTACAGGGCTGCAGCTTTAATCCAGTGTTGTCCAGACCAGAATAAATTGACAAGGGTCCTCTGAAGCTCATGTATCAGACCCTGTGGTGGCTGCAAAATCATTAGTCTGTGCCAGAGGGTAGAGGCAGCAAGATTATTAGCTACCAGTACCCTTCCCCTATAAGACAGCTGGGGCAGCACACATTTCCATCTTGACAGTCTGTCACACACTTTCTCCACTACACCCTCCCAGTTCTTTTTCTAGCCTAGAAAAAAAAAAATCATCCATCGCTGCCCCACTGAAGCCCCCCTGGTAACTGTGGAGCGGACCCCATCTGAAGCCCCCCTGGTAACCGTGGAGCGGACCCCATCTGAAGCCCCCCTGGTAACTGTGGAGCGGACCCCATCTGAAGCCCCCCTGGTAACCGTGGAGCGGACCCCATCTGAAGCCCCCTTGGTAACCATGGTGCGGACCCCATCTGAAGCCCCCCTGGTAACCATGTAACCATGGAGCGGACCCCATCTGAAGCTGACCTACCCACAGCGCTTCACTCCTTCCCCAATTGACTCTAGCTGAGGAGGCCCCCTCATACATCTTTAGAGTGTTTGAGAGAACCTTAACATCCTCACCCCCTGTAATAAAAACTGTCACGTCATCTGCATTCGCAGACAGTGCTATCATGGGACCCTTCATTACACGTGGCACAGAGAAACCAGTAAGCTTCGCTCTTAAAAAACAAAGCATTGGTTCAATCGCCAGACTATATAACTGCCATGAAATTGGGCATTCCTGCCTGATGGGGCAACTCAAACCACCCCCCCCACCTTCACCATACACAAGGCCCCAGCATACAGTAAATTCATCCAAGACAGAAAAACATCCCCAAACCCAAAGTCTTTCATTGTTTTTTAACAAGTACTGGTGGTCCACACGATCAAAAGCCTTCTCCTGATCCAAAGAAAGTAACCCCACATTTATATCAGACAGTTTACAAATGCCTAAAACATCTCTTATCAGAAACAAGTTATCAACGATAGAGCGATCAGGTACACAGTAAGACTGGTCCTTGTGGACCAACAATCCCAGATACTCTTTCAACCTGACTGAGAGACATTTAGAAACAATTTTGTATTCTGCGCACAGCAAAGCAACAGGTCTCCAATTTTTTATGAGAGCCAAATCCCCATTTTTTGGCAACAGTGAAAGCACTGCACGTTGACAGGATACAGGAAGAACCCTCATGAAAGGATTCACACACCACTTCATAAAAATCCTGCCCAATAGACCCCCAAAAGTGCTTATAAACTCAGATGGTAAACCATCAATGCCAGGGGCTCGGCCTGTTGAGAGCGGCATAACTGCTGTGGACAGCTCTTGCAGTGTAATGTCAGAGTCCAATGTGAATCTCTGCACAGGTCCCAATTGAGGAAGACCATGTAGCAACTGTTCAGTACACAGAGTCACAATCCTCCGCCTTATAGAGGGCCGAGTAGAAATTCACGGCATGTTGGCGCATTTCACTGTCATCCGTGGTCACCTTCCCACCAGGGAGACGAAGGCAGACCATCTGTTTACGTTGCAATGTCGAATGTCCTGGGCTTTTTTTTAAAGCGCTAGGAGCATCCATATCCTTGAGGGAAGCGAAATGAGACCTAATCAAGGCACCCTTCACTCTTTCATGCAGAAACGACCTCAGTTCATGTCTCTTGTCCTGTAAGTTCATGACTAGTCCAGGGTCGTTCTGAGTGAGCAGCTTCAATTCAATAGACTTGATGTCCTGTTTAAGGGCCTTGATAGTCTCTTTAACTTCAGTTAGAGACAGAGCAGTATACTGTTGACAAAATACTCGTATTTGGGCCTTCCCAACCTCCCACCTTTGTCTCAAGGACTCAAAATTCCCTTTTATACCCCTCCATTTTTCCCAAAACAACAAAAATCGGTCACAAAACATGACATCATGTAACAATTTAACATTAAAATACCAGTAAGATGATGCCCTTCGTGGACAGGACAAGTGAATATCAACAGTAACCATATGATGATCAGAGAAACCCACAGGAGTAATGTCACACCTTCCAACCCTACTACAGTATTGCTCAGATACATGCAACCTGTCTAACCTTGCTGCACTGACACGACCTTCATTAATTTTTAGCCATGTGTACTGCCTATCTTTTACATTCCTTACTCTCCACACATCAGAAAGCTCAAACTCAGACCAGACAGGCAAGTGGCTGACGGCAGGTGAGGTTCTTCAGCGGTGCGGTCAACAGTAAAACACACTGTACAGTTCCAGTCCCCCCCTAAAACCACACACCCCTCTTGGTCACACTGTCTTAAGGTTTCCTTTATTTGATCAAATACAGCAATACGCTCTGTAGCCTCATTAGGAGCATAAACATTCAAAAAACAAACATAACATCCACCTTGACCAATAAAACCAGTTGTAGACTGTAGATACCACAGTCACCCCTAAGCCTGAGGAAAACAAGATTCCCCAGCACTGAAATTAGTACCATGACTGAGTACATGCTGCCCCTCCCACCACATACCCCAGTCAATCTCATTAACCTCATCACTATGTGTCTCCTGTAAGAAAACTACATTAAGCCTTTTCTGTTTTATTATTTCTAATACCCAAGCCCTCTTATTCCTGTCCCTTCCCCGATTAATATTGAGAGAACCTACCCTTAGTACCTCCATGTAGAAAATAGAAAAAAAAGCAGAAGAAACCACAGAGAAACCAAAGAGAAAAAAGACACCCTATGAAGCATGATCATCATCATTGTTTTAATATTCTCTTATTAACCTGACCATGTTTCCCCATGACATTGTTCTGCCTCAATAGCAGTAATACATTTCCTCAAGCGAAACCGCTTCTTCTCACTCAACTGATCTAACCCCACCAAGACTCTCTTCTTTAAGAAGTACGCCATGCTCAACCATCCGATCAACAAGACACTCTTCTTTAAGAAGTACACCATGCTCAACCATACAATCTACAAGACTCTCTTCTTTAAGAAGTATGCCATGCTCAACCATCCGATCAACAAGACACTCTTCTTTAAGAAGTATGCCATGCTCAACCATCCAATCAACAAGACACTCTTCTTTAAGAAGTACACCATGCTCAACCATACGATCTACAAGACACTCTTCTTTAAGAAGTATGCCATGCTCAACCATCCGATCAACAAGACACTCTTCTTTAAGAAGTATGACATGCTCAACCATCCGATCAACAAGACACTCTTCTTTAAGAAATACCACCACCGCTTTGTTCATCCGGGATGCATAAGCAACATTCTCGTATCCTACCTTCTCTCCTACGGCGACCAGAAACTCCTCCACCGTGACAGCAGCTTCAGTAACACATCTAAAGACGTGCCGAAGTGACAGGGACGGCATCCCCATTCGGACTGCCATCCCCGCCAAAATCAGGGTAATTTCGATACGAAAAACAAAATACTTAATTCTACCACAACAAAAATAATAACCTTAATATTGCACAGAAAACCAAAAAATGCCACCAGGAAGTAGAAAACTGAAAGAAAGTTCTGAATAGATATCTCTACACAACACACGCACTCCTTCGCTCATACAATTCCCAGCATGCACCAAACACTCCCAGCATATATATATATAGAGAGAGAGCCCCAGGACAGCAGCACAATTAGACCCAACCAAATCATGAGAAAACAAAAAAGATAATTACTTGACACATTGGAAAGAATTAACAAAAAAACAGAGCAAACTAGAATGTTATTTGGCCCTAAACAGAGAGTACACAGTGGCAGAATACCTGACCACTGTGACTGACCCAAACTTAAGGAAAGCTTTGACTATGTACAGACTCAGTGAGCATAGCCTTGCTATTGAGAATGGCCGCCGTAGGCGGACATGGCTCTCAAGAGAAGACAGGCTATGTGCTCACTGCCCACAAAATGAGGTTGAAACTGAGCTGCACTAACTAACCTCCTGCCCAATGTATGACTGCAAAGTAATGTCATACTTTCCAGGTCCATACCCAAACAGTTCGAACTACTAATTTTGAAAATTACTCTCTCCAGAAATAAGTCTCTCACGGTTGCCGCCTGCTACCGACCCCCCTCAGCTCCCAGCTGTGCCCTGGACACCATTTGTGAATTGATCGCCCCCCATCTAACTTCAGAGTTTGTTCTGTTAGGTGACCTAAACTGGGATATGCTTAACACCCCGCCAGTCCTACAATCTAAGCTAGATGCCCTCAATCTCACACAAATCATCAAGGAACCCACCAGGTACAACCCTAACTCTGTAAACAAGGGCACCCTCATAGACGTCATCCTGACCAACTGGCCCTCCAAATACACCTCCGCTGTCTTCAACCAGGATCTCAGCAATCACTGCCTCATTGCCTGTATCCACTACGGAGCCGCAGTCAAACGACCACCCCTCATCACTGTCAAACGCTCCCTAAAACACTTCTGTGAGCAGGCCTTTCTAATCGACCTGGCCCGGGTATCCTGGAAGGACATTGACCTCATCCCGTCAGTTGAGGATGCCTGGTCATTCTTTAAAAGTAACTTCCTCACCATTTTAGATAAGCATGCTCCGTTCAAAAAATGCAGAACTAAGAACAGATACAGCCCTTGGTTCACCCCAGACCTGACTGGCCTCGACCAGCACAAAAACATCCTGTGGCGGACTGCAATAGCATCGAATAGTCCCCGTGATATGCAACTGTTCAGGGAAGTCCGGAACCAATACACGCAGTCAGTCAGGAAAGCTAAGGCCAGCTTCTTCAGGCAGAAGTTTGCATCCTATAGCTCCAACTCCAAAAAGTTCTGGGACACCGTGAAGTCCATGGAGAACAAGAGCACCTCCTCCCAGCTGCCCACTGCACTGAGGCTAGGTAACACGGTCACCACTGATAAATCCATGATTATCGAAAACTTCAATAAGCATTTCTCAACAGCTGGCCATGCCTTCCGCCTGGCTACTTCAACCTCGGCCAACAGCTCCGCCCCCCCCCGCAGCTCCTCGCCCAAGCCTCTCCAGGTTCTCCTTTAACCAAATCCAGATAGCAGATGTTCTGAAAGAGCTGCAAAACCTGGACCCGTACAAATCAGCTGGGCTTGACAATCTGGACCCTCTATTTCTGAAACTATCTGCCACCATTGTCGCAACCCCTATTACCAGCCTGTTCAACCTCTCTTTCATATCGTCTGAGATCCCCAAGGATTGGAAAGCTGCCGCAGTCATCCCCCTCTTCAAAGGGGGAGACACCCTGGACCCAAACTGTTACAGACCTATATCCATCCTTCCCTGCCTATCTAAGGTCTTCGAAAGCCAAGTCAACAAACAGGTCACTGACCATCTCGAATCCCACCGTACCTTCTCCGCTGTGCAATCTGGTTTCCGAGCCGGTCATGGGTGCACCTCAGCCACACTCAAGGTACTCAACGATATCATAACCGCCATCGATAAAAGACAGTACTGTGCAGCCGTCTTCATCGACCTTGCCAAGGCTTTCGACTCTGTCAATCACCATATTCTTATCGGCAGACTCAGGGGCCTCGGTTTTTCGGATGACTGCCTTGCCTGGTTCACCAATTACTTTGCAGACAGAGTTCAGTGCGTCAAATCGGAGGGCATGCTGTCTGGTCCTCTGGCAGTCTCTATGGGGGTGCCACAGGGTTCAATTCTCGGGCCGACTCTTTTCTCTGTGTATATCAATGATGTTGCTCTTGCTGCGGGCGATTCCCTGATCCACCTCTACGCAGACGACACCATTCTATATACTTTCGGCCCGTCTTTGGACACTGTGCTATCTAACCTCCAAACAAGCTTCAATGCCATACAACACTCCTTCCGTGGCCTCCAACTGCTCTTAAACGCTAGTAAAACCAAATGCATGCTTTTCAACCGGTCGCTGCCTGCACCCGCATGCCCGACTAGCATCACCACCCTGGATGGTTCCGACCTAGAATATGTGGACGTCTATAAGTACCTAGGTGTCTGTCTAGACTGCAAACTCTCCTTCCAGACTCATATCAAACATCTCCAATCGAAAATCAAATCAAGAGTCGGCTTTCTATTCCGCAACAAAGCCTCCTTCACTCACGCCGCCAAGCTTACCCTAGTAAAACTGACTATCCTACCGATCCTCGACTTCGGCGATGTCATCTACAAAATGGCTTCCAACACTCTACTCAGCAAACTGGATGCAGTCTATCACAGTGCCATCCGTTTTGCCACTAAAGCACCTTATACCACCCACCACTGCGACTTGTATGCTCTAGTCGGCTGGCCCTCGCTACATATTCGTCGCCAGACCCACTGGCTCCAGGTCATCTACAAGTCCATGCTAGGTAAAGCTCCGCCTTATCTCAGCTCACTGGTCACGATGGCAACACCCATCCGTAGCACGCGCTCCAGCAGGTGTATCTCACTGATCATCCCTAAAGCCAACACCTCATTTGGCCGCCTTTCGTTCCAGTACTCTGCTGCCTGTGACTGGAACGAATTGCAAAAATCGCTGAAGTTGGAGACTTTTATCTCCCTCACCAACTTCAAACATCAGCTATCTGAGCAGCTAACCGATCGCTGCAGCTGTACATATTCTATTGGTAAATAACCCACCCTTTTTCACCTACCTCATCCCCATACTGTTTTTATTTATTTACTTTTCTGCTCTTTTGCACACCAATATCTCTACCTGTACATGACCATCTGATCATTCATCACTCCAGTGTTAATCTGCAAAATTGTAATTATTTGCCTACCTCCTCATGCCTTTTGCACACATTGTATATAGACTCCCCCTTTGTTTTCTACTGTGTTATTGACTTGTTAATTGTTTACTCCATGTGTAACTCTTAATTGTCTGCTCACACTGCTATGCTTTATCTTGGCCAGGTCGCAGTTGCAAATGAGAACTTGTTCTCAACTATCCTACCTGGTTAAATAAAGGTGTTCTCAACTAGCCTACCTGGTTAAATAAAGGTGAAATAAAAAAAATAAAAAAAATTAAATGACCATATTAGAGAGACATATTTCCCTCAGATTACACAGATCCACAAAGAATTTGAAAACGAATCCAATTTTGATAAACTCCCATATCTACTGGGTGAAATTCCACAGTGTGCCATCACAGCAGCCAGATTTGTGACCTGTTGCCACAAGAAAAGGGCAACCAGTGAAGAACAAACACCATTGTGAATACAACCCATATTTATGCTTATTTATTTTCCTTTGTGTACTTTAACCATTTGTGCATTGTTACAACACTTTATATATAATATGGCATTTGTAATGTCTTTATTGTTTTGAAACTTCTGTATGTGTAATGTTTTTATTATTTATTTCACTTTTGTATATTATCTACCTCACTTGCTTTGGCAATGTTAACACATGTTTCCCATGCCAATAAAGCCCCTTGGATTGAGAGAGAGACATTGAGAGGAGGACAGAGAGAGAGAGAGAGAGAGAGAGAGAGAGTGAGAGAGAGAGAGAGAGAGAGGGATAGAGAGAGAGAGAGAAATACAGAGAGGGAGAGAGAAATACAGAGAGGGAGAGAGAGAGAGATACAGAGAGGGAGAGAGAGAGAGAGAGAGATACAGAGAGGGAGAGAGAGATACAGAGAGGGAGAGGGAGAGAGAGAGAGAGAGAGAGAGAGAGATAGAGAGAGAGAGATAGAGAGAGAGAGAGAGAGAGAGAGAGAGAGAGAGAGAGAGAGAGAGAGAGAGAGAGAGAGATACAGAGAGGGAGAGGGAGAGAGAGAGAGAGAGAGAGAGAGAGAGAGAGAGATACTGAGAGAGAGAGAGAGATACAGAGAGAGAGAGAGAGAGAGAGAGAGAGAGAGAGATACAGAGAGGGAGAGGGAGAGGGGAGAGAGAGAGAGAGAGAGAGAGAGAAAATACAGAGAGAAATACAGAGGGAGAGAGAGAATCAAGACAGATTTAGCATGAAGAAAGTCCTAGCCTCCGGTGGTGTGCTTAGTGCTTTCTGAATCCCAGAGATTCGCAGCTTCCAGGTCCCAGATGTACTCACACCATGATAGTATAGTGTTGATGATCTGGTTATAGGTAGTGTATGGTGGAATTTCCAACACCCTGGGTAGAAGAGAGGGAATTAACAGAAGTAAAGAAACTGATATCAGGAGCCAGTAGAATCATCTATCACCTCCAAATATTCACTTTCTAGGTTTTATCAGTTATCAGCAGCTCGTTAAGATCAAGTTTCAGAGCTACTTAGTAACTAGGGAATGTGAGATCGTATCAAAATCTTCTCACTGTGGACGTAAAGTCGTACACTTGACAAACAGGATTACTGTGAGACCCCCAGTTGCACAAAATGCAACCGGTTACTAAACTCATAACAAAACAAAATACATGGTATGTATCTCTTAGTAGGATTTGTTGTGTGGCCTGTTTTCTAAGAAATTAAATAACATTCTGGGCAAGAGATGGAGGTACACTAGAATCAACAGTGTGTGGACACCCATTCAGAATTAGTGGATTAGGCTATTTCAGACACATCAATGCTGTCAGGTGTTTACAATTGAGCACACAGCCATGCAATACCCATAGACAAACATTGGCAGTAGAATGTCCCGTACTGAAGAGCTCATTGATTTTCAACGTGGCATCATCATAGGATGCCACCTTTCCAACAAGTTCGTCAAATTTCTGCCCTGCTAGAGCTTCGCTGGTCTACTGTAAGTGCTGTTATTGTGAAATGGAAACGTCAAGGAACAACAATGGCTCAGCAGGGAATTGGTAGGTCACACAAGCTCACAGAATGGGACCGCTGAGAGCTGCATTGCGCCATGCGTAAAAATTGTCTGTCCTCGGTTGCAACACTCACTGGTGAGTTCAAAACTGCCTCTGGAAGCAATGTTAGCACAATAACTTTTCGTTGGGAGCTTCACAAAATGGGTTTCATGAAATGGGTTGCTCGACCTCACTAATGCTCTTGTGGCTGAATGGAAGCAAGTCCCCGCAGCAATGTTCCAACATCTAGTGGAAAGCCTTCCCAGAAGAGTGGAGGCTATTATAGCAGCAAAGCGGGGAACCAACTCCATATTAATGCCCATGATTTTGGAATTAGATGTTCGACAAGCACCACATACTTTTGGCAAGCAGTATATTTGAGTAAGTCTTGCAAAAATACATTTGCAAAAAGGCTTGGGTCTTACAAGGGCAAGAGCACATCAAGTTGGGACTTCTTCCTTTTACATTATTTTGCCTTGAACATGGGAAGTATGGTTTCATATCTAAAATGAATCATTAATTATTAAACACTTGAGTATATGGATAACTCTGAGATCAGAGGAAAAAGGCAGTGCAGGATTACCGTTAGGGGACTTGGTCAAGACAGAGAGAGAGTCAAAGAGACCGAGAGAAGGCAGTCTAAAGGAACTGAGTGTGAATATGAGTGGGATGTGTGACAGAGCGATGGTAATGCAGCCCGCAGCCAAGTAGTTGGTGTTCATGGCAACAGTAAGAACAGCCTGCATGGTCTCCAATAGCCATGTCTTCCTCAGGTCTACAATGGCCATGTCTTCCTCAGGTCTACAATGGCCATGTCTTCCTCAGGTCTACAATGGCCATGTCTTCCTCAGGTCTACAATGGCCATGTCTTCCTCAGGTCTACAATGGCCATGTCTTCCTCAGGTCTACAATGGCCATGTCTTCCTCAGGTCTACAATGGCCATGTCTTCCTCAGGTCTACAATGGCCATGTCTTCCTCAGGTCTACAATGACCATGTCTTCCTCAGGTCTACAATGGCCATGTCTTCCTCAGGTCTACAATGGTCATGTCTTCCTCAGGTCTACAATGGCCATGTCTGCCTCAGGTCTACAATGGCCATGTTTTCCACAGGTTTACGAAGCTTATTTGTAATGGCATCACTCTTTCATATCATCTGAGATTCCCCAAAGATTGGAAAGCTGCCGTGATAAACCCCCTCTTCAAAGGGGGAGACGCTCTAGACCCAAACTGTTACAGACCTACAACCATCCTGCACTGGCTTATCTAGGGTCTTCGAAAGCCACTGTGCTAAAAAAAAACTCAAAACGAGCGTCAATGCCATCAACACTCCTTCCGTGGCCTCCAACTGCTCTTAAATCCAAGTAAAACTAAGTGTGTGCTCTTCAACCGATTGCTCACCGCACCCTCCCACCCAACTAGCAACACTACTCCAGATGTTTCTGATTTAGAATATGTGGACAACTACCTAGGTGTCTGGTTACACTGTAAACTCTCGTTCCTCTCGTTCCAGAGTCACATTAAACATCTCCAATCCTAAAATAAATCTAGAATCTGCTTCCTATTTCACAACAAAGCCTTCACTCGTACTATCAAACAGACCCTCGTAAAACGGACTTCCCTACTGATCCTTGACTTCGGCGATGTCATTTACAAAATAGCCTCCAACACTCTACTCAGCAAATTGGATGTAGTCTATCACAGTGCCATCCATTTTGTTACTAAAGCCCCATATACTACCCACCACTGCGACCTGTATGCTCTCGTTGGCTGGCTCTTGTTACATATTCGTTGCCAAACCCACTGGTACCAGGTCATCTATAAGTCCATGCTAGGTAATGCCCCGCCTTATCTCAGCTCACTAGTCACCATAGCAGCACCGACTCGTAGCACGCACTCCAGCAGGTATATTTTACTGGTCATCCCCAAAGTCAAAACTACCTTTTGCCGCCTTTCCTTCCAGTTCTCTGCTGCCAATGACTGGAACGAATTGCAAAAATCACTGAAGCTGGAGTCTTATATCTCGCTCTCTAACTTTAAGCATCAGCTGTCTTAGCAGCTTACCAATCACTGTACCTATACACAGCCCATCTGTAAATAGCCACACCCAACTACCTCATCCCCATATTATTACTTACCCTCTTGCTCTTTTGCACCCCAGTATCTCTACTTGCACATCATCACCTGCACATCTATCACTCCAGTGTTTAATTGCTAAATTGTAATTATTTCGACCTCTATGGCCTATTTATGTCCTTACCTCCTTAATCTTCTACCTTTGCACACACTGTACATATCTTTTTTTCTATTGTGTTATTGACTGTACGTTTGTTTATGTGTAACTCTGTGTTGTTTGATTTTGTCGCGCTGCTTTGCTTTATCTTGACCAGATAACCAGTTGTAAATGAGAACTTGTTCTCAACTAGCCTAAAGGTGAAATAAAAATAATTTAAAATAAAGTTTATCTTTGATACTCGGCTGTTTTACGAGAAATTGAGGAAGATTGAGATATGCAGTACAGTATGTTATGTTTACTCGCTCTGAGCTCAGTATCTGCTCTTTTCTGAGGTACAACGGTATTAAAAGTAGACTCACTGTGCTCTGCTCCAGAGTGTTTTCAACTTCAGCGTTAGGTTTATTTTAGAACACTGAGTCAGAGGCCCAGAGTGCATCACACAGACAACCAATCAGCCAATGAGATCACAGCAACAGATGGCATGCGGGCCCCCCCCCCCTTTCTGCCTACATGGAATATATATTTATAATGTGTCTCAGAGAGAACTCACACGGAACGTGTAAAAAACAAACCTATCCAGGAAAGAGGAGAGAAACCGGGTGGGAAGAACTGTGAAACAAAATGGTGGCATGTCAAAATGTGTCATCGAAGCAAATGTTATATTTGGTATTTGTGTGGAATAGTAAAGTTACAGGTTCTAAAATAAACTTTCTCAGAGGGAAAAAGAGGCGGTGGGACCTTGGAGAAAGCCGAGCAGATTCTCTGCCATCTGCTTGTCGCTTTGACGATAGTTTACCATAGAATAGAAAAACGGACAGGAAGATGATATTTAAATGAACACAGTGCGACCAAGTCGATTCAGATACAAGGAGAAGTCCAGTTTTAATGTGTGTTTGTGTGTGTGTGTGTGTGAGTGTGTCTGTGTGTGTGTGTGTGTCTGTGTCTGTGTCTGTGTCTGTGTCTGTGTCTGTGTGTGTGTCTGTGTGTGTGTCTGTGTGTGTGTCTGTGTGTGTGTCTGTGTGTGTCTGTGTGTGTGCCTGTGTGTGTGTCTGTGTGAGTGTGTCTGTGTGTGTGTGTGTGTGTCTGTGTGTGTGTCTGTGTGTGTGTCTGTGTGTGTGTGTCTGTGTGTGTGTGTGTCTGTCTGTGTGTGTGTGTGTGTGTGTGTGTGTGTTTGTGTGTGTGTGTGTGTGTGTGTGAGTGTGTCTGTGTGTGTCTGTGTCTGTGTGTGTGTCTGTGTGTGTGTGTGTCTGTGTGTGTGTGTCTGTGTGTGTGTGTCTGTCTGTGTGTGTGTGTGTGTGTGTGTGTGTGAGTGTGTGAGTGTAAAAGGAAACACCAGGGCTGTGGGAATGAAAGACAAGGGGAAGTCATATATCTATATAGTAGAAAGACAAATATCCTCACAGCGAGAGAAGTGCTCAATCTCCAATGGAACCTGACTCATCAAACACCCACCAACCTAATGCCAGTCTCAGCCTCTCCAACTACCCATCAACGACATCAATAAGGGAACATTTTCCCGGGAAAATAGTGAAGAGTTGAGAGGAAAGCAAATGGAACGTTTTACTAGAACCACTACACTGGGCACTGCACTACGCTGGGCACTGCACTACGCTGGGCACTGCACTACGCTGGGCATGGCACTACGCTGGCACTACGCTGGGCACTGCACTACACTGGGCACTGCACTACACTGGGCACTGCACTACACTACACACTGCACTACACTGGGCACTGCACTACACTACACACTGCACTACACTGGGCACTGCACTACACTGGGCACTGCACTACACTACACACTGCACTACACTACACTACACTACACTACACTACACACTGCACTACACTACACACTGCACTACACTACACACTACACTGCACTGCTCTAACTAGGGGTTGTGACCCCTTGTGTGATCGCCGGATACGAACATTAAATAATAATAATAATAATAATAATAATAATATCGCCTTTGTATCGCAAAATCATTGTAATATGTTTAACTAAATGAAAATAGTTGAAATCAACAGTTTTAAATTCAACCAGAGACTGCCCTTAGATTAGAAAAGGCCGCACCTGACCACTGCACGCTATGAAACCACACACTATTGAAGAGACTGATATTACCGGCTGCAATTGATATGGTGAAAACATTGTGTGAGGAGGCAGAAGCACTGAAACTCACATCAATACCTTTCGTCAGATAACACTGGTAAACTAAGAATGTATGCTATAGCTGGCAATCAAGTGGAAACTGACGGAACGACTCAAACTCCCCAGCTTATGCTCTCTCAGAAGGACGTTAGCTGTGATGGCCGAGATGCCCCAAGCATTAACTTCTGTTCATTATACATGTCTGGGGGGAGGAGGGGGGGGGGATTCTATTCACAAATACATATTTTTTCTGTCTCATGATTCTGGAGCATGCTAAGGAAACAGGGGATGTTTTGCCGAAAAACAGATTCCATGTGATCGCTCCTTCTATTGCGGGACGACGGGACTTTGGTTATGAAGGTTTCTCCTTCTGATTTATGGTCGCATTGTATGATCCACCGAGTGCAGCTGTCGGCAACAGAGCTGAGCACCGAACTCAGAGATAAACTGAGGCAGGTAAGTTCGATTTTAATTGAGTATCGTACATGATTTAATGGAAGTTTGGATGTTATAGCATTTTATTTGAATCTGGCAACGCTAGCGTCTCCCTATCCTCACTAAACTATGTGGAGATATTGGATCAGAGCATGACAATGTTTTATTTCACACCAAGGTTCGGTGGTTATCAATGGGGGAGTGTTGGAAAGGCTTTTCACATTGAGAGAGGAACTGTTGTCATTCACAACGGATGTAAAAAAATATATTTTACAAAGTAATGTAAAAAATTAACAGACTTGCTTGACTTTCTGTGTAATGAAAATAAAATGTGTCAACTTGCCTTAATTAACAGACACGTTTGGGAAACAGAACAAACTGAATGCAAAGCAGGAGAAATACAGGTCAGTGACCGAATCAGAGGAAATATTTGTTGTTGGAGAGAGAGAGTCTTTCCTTTCCCTTGTATGTTTCTAACAGGAAGTGTCCCACCTCCAACGCTAAGAAAAGGCCTTTTGGAACATTCTTCCCAAATCCGTTTGACTGTGATCCCGGCTCAGTTGACATGACATGACGATATGTGAATTCAGTACTCCTCTCTGCATTAAAACCAAATATATCGATCCAGGTTGGAAGTGACAGCAGAGATGAGGCGCTGACTTTGAGAAGCTCTGAAGCGACAAGTATCAAACACACCCATCTCATTAGTGGTGGTGAGAGATTTCATGTAAGAAGAATTTTCAATTGACTGTCAAAGCCCCACATTTAAGGGTATTTGATGGTGAGTTGAGAAGATAAATCAGAAATACTCATGTTTTTTTTATTAACCGCTATAGCCCCACCCCCCCTAAAAAATTGTAATTACATATTTTCTTTCACATGGGTCGAGTCGTGAGATCTTTCAGATATCGTGGGACAAAAAAAAAGTTTGGAAAGCTCTGACATAGGGAATATGGACAGGTTAGAGACTCAGCAGGAGAACGTTGATTAATGTGGGGATGCGTTTCTTCTGTACTGTACCCAGTTAGTGAGATCTTGTTTAGTGGTTTCTTTCATCGTAACCAACCGCCATGGCACTCAACACAAGTTTAAAAAAAATACCATCTCCGCCAAATGAAAATGCCTTTTTAATTCCAATTATCCCGCTCATTGAACACTCAAATGAAAAAATTAAGACGTTTTAACTTGGCTAATTGGCCCCAGGGGTGTGAGAGAGAGAGAGAGAGAGAGAGTACAGGGGGAATGGGGAGAGATGGAGAAAGAGAATGGGGGGATGAAGAGAGGGAGGGGGAGAGAGAGAGAGAGAGAGAGAGTACAGGGGGAATGGGGAGAGATGGAGAAAGAGAATGGGGGGATGAAGAGAGGGAGGGGGATGGGGAGAGAGAGAGAGAGAGGGGGGTATGGGATGGGAAGAGAGAGAGACACTGAGAGAGAGAGACACAATGATAGAGAGTTGGGGGTGGAGAGAGAGATGGTAGGATTGTAGGGAGGGTAATATTTGCTACCTTAAAAAAAAGATTATGAAACACATCCTCTCTCTCTCTCTCTCTCTCTCTACCCTCTCTCTACCCTCTCTCTACCCTCTCTCTCCCCCCATCCCCCTCTCTCTCCCCACCCCCCTCTCTCTCTTTCTACCCTCCCCTCTCTCTCTCCATCCCCCCTCTCTCTCTCCATCCCCCCTCTCTCTCTCTCCACCCCCCCCTCTCTCTCTCTTCACCCCCCTCTCTCCATATAACTCTCTCTCTCCCCAATTTCTCTTTTTCCTCTATCTCTCTCTCTTTTAATTCCCTCTCTCTCACCATTCCTTGTTCCTTGTTAAATTGTCATTTAATGGATTGCTTGTTCTGTGCATATCTAACAGACATCTGGTTGAGACGGAGAGCTAATGCCATGCTGGCTGAAACCCAGGCCACTGGAACCAGAACGCTCTCGCCTCAGGAGTCAGACTCAGTTCAGTGCAATAAACATTTGACTGCATTACAGAACAATATAACACCTCCCTGTTCTTGGACTCTGATATAATTAGAATGAACATGAAATTTTCTCAATAACATTCTCACAAAGAGGCGGTGCTCCTAGTGGCAGGTGTCTTTAAAAATGCCCTATAAAAGGAAGTGGTCTGAAAAACAGTCAATATAGGACGAAGATCTAATCACAATACATTGGCTCAACGCTCTGATGTCCCAAAGCAAACTATTACAGATTACAAAGGGAAATCCAGCCGCGAGCTGTCCAGTGAATTGAGCTCAATTCCTTCTATGCGCGCTTCGAGGCTAGCAACACTGAACTATGCATGAGTGCACCAGCTGTTCCGGTTGACTGTGTGATCAAACACTCCATAGTCTATGTGAGTAAGAACATTAAACAGGTTTAACATTCAGGCATTCTCTCTCTCTCTCTCTCTCTCTCCCTCTCTCTCTCACTGAAACTCTCAACACAAGAGAGCACTTCAGTGGACCTACTCCAGACATCTACAGTTGAGTCACCTCTCCTCTCACTCAGACTCCAAGTGGACCTCAGAATGGCCTTTCTGGGTTGTGGGAGCCTCCTGGAGTTGGGACAGTAGACACTGCTTCGCAACAGCCTCTCCTATCAGTGTCTCCGATCAGGGCTAAGCTTGGCTGCCGAGGGGCCGCACAGTGAGACACCACAGAACACTTATTCACTCAGCTCCCAGAGAGAAGAAAAGCAGCCACTCAGTGGGAGAAAGAGATTGGGAGAGACAGTGAGACAGATAGAGGGAGAGAGAGAAAGAGAGAGAGAGAGAGAGAGAGAGAAAGGGGAGAGAGAGAGGGGAAGAGAAGAGAAGAGAGAGAGAGAGAAGGGGGAGAGAGAGAGAGAGAGAGAGAGAGAGAGAGAGAGAGAGAGAGAGAGAGAGAAGGGGGAGAGAGAGAGAGAGAGAGAAGGGGGAGAGAGAGAGAAGGGGGAGAGAGAGAGAGAGAGAGAGAGAGAGAGAGAGAGAGAGAAGGGGGAGAGTGTAAGGGTATGTATTTACTTTTGTTGGCGCTCTGACAAATCTATATTTTGGCGATTTGTAGTATTAATAGTAACAGTAAATAGTCAACTTTGGGTCATGTTATGTCTCTGCTAAGTGTCATCACCATCAGCAAGTCCAAACTGTGTGACAGACAGCGACTATTAGTATCATCTGCTTCACCGTTATCATTATGATGTCTGTTTTCCATAACACATCATCTTAAACTTCAAACGTGGCTGAGGGGATTATGGCTTTTCATCACACATCTACATTGCATAGAGAGAGATGGAGACAGAAAGAGAGAGAGAGCTGCACTTCCTAACCTCCTGCCCAATGTATGACCATATTAGAGAGACATATTTCCCTCAGATTACACAGATCCACACATTTTGAAAAACTCCCATATCTACTGGGTGAAATTCCACAGTGTGCCATCACAGCAGCAAGATTTGTGACCTGTTGCCACAAGAAAAGGGCAACCAGTGAAGAACAAACACCATTGTGAATACAACCCATATTTATGCTTATTTATTTTTATTTTTTATTTATTTATTATTTTATCTTGTGTCCTTTAACCATTTGTACATTGTTAAAACACTGTATATATATAAATATATATATATATATATATATAATATGACATTTGTAATGTCTTTACTGTTTTGAAACTTCTGTATGTGTAATGTTTACTGTTAATTTTTGTTGTTTTTCAACGTTCACTTTGTATGTTGTCTACCCCACTTGCTTTGGCAATGTTAACACATGTTTCCCATGCCAATAAAGCCCTTGAATTGAATTGAATTGAGAGAGAGAGTGAGAGAGTGAGAGAGTGAGAGAGTGAGAGAGTGAGAGAGTGAGAGAGTGAGAGAGTGAGAGAGTGAGAGACAGAGATAGAGACAGAGACAGAGACAGAGACAGAAAGAGAGAGAGAGAGAAACAGAGACAGAGAGAGAGGGAGAGGCAGAGGGAGGAAGAGAGAGAGGGAGAGAGAGAGAGAGAGAAAAAAGACAGAGAGAGAGGGAGGGAGAGAAAGAGAGATAGAGACAGAAAGACAGACAGAGAGGAAAGAGAAAAGCTGTAAGGAGAAGAGAGCAGTAATCCACTTGTCAGATGCAGAGATGTAACCAAAGTGACTTCTACACAGAGCTCAGGCTAAATCCATTTATTCATGTAATAGCTGCTCTTATCTGTGCCTGATGCACTGTAAAGTACAATGTGATTTCTCCCTAACAACTGTACATGTCTAACACTTCAGGGTGGAAGAGTGCTGGGTCATTTCAAATAATTACAGTCATAGGGCTCTGCATGGCCTTCCACCACGAAACCATAAAGGTGAATTAGATTTAGTGCATTCATCTTAAACTAGCTAGGTGAGACATCCACGTAGTAAATCAATTAAACACAGCTGACATTTCAAACTAAGAGATTAACAAAATAATCTGAAATCCTCTCTCTCTCTCTCTGCTGGAAAGATGAGAGGGCCTGGTTTATCAAGCGTTACCATAGCTCTCTCGCTCTGAGCCGATGGGCACAATAGGGTTCAATAGGGTTCCCACACACGAGGCATCGGGTTAGAGGCTCTGCCTCACCTTCTCTCATTTTACCATTCATCAGCAGCACAGATAAGGGAGGGAGGGAGGGAATAAGAGAAAAGTATGACAGTCATAGGGAAAGGGAAGAGAAGAAGGGATGTCAAACTGGGGACAAATGCTCAGTGCATCTGTCAGCACCCCTGTGACCGTGTGTCCAGACAAGAATCAATGTGGAAAAAAAAACAGGACCACACTCAGGCTAGGGTAGACCTTTTAACATGCCTCGGAAACACACACACAAAAACTCAGAGATCCCACCACTCCCACCCAACAATACATCACACATCCCTATTCCCTGAATCCATTTTAAGAGTGGATTAACATTCACAATGGATTCCTTTCTTCCCAGTGGAATGTGACTTTGTTTTCCAGAGAGAGCATCCCCAGTTTAAAAACATATCATCAATCAAGCCAGGCAGATGGCTGTCAGGTCTGGAGTACCCCACTTACCCATCACATGCGTGTGATTATTGTGTTCATCACAGGGAGATTGCAGGTTATGACAGAGAGAGAGAGAGAGAGAGAGAGAGAGAGAGAGAGAGAGAGAGAGAGAGAGAGAGAGAGAGAGAGAGAGAGAGAGAAAGAGAGAGAGAGAGAAAGGGAGAGAGAAAGAGAAAGAGAAAGAGAAAGAGAAAGAGAAAGAGAAAGAGAAAGAGAAAGAGAGAAAGAAAGAAAGAGAGAAAGAAAGAGAAAGAAAGAGAGAACGAGAGAGAAAGAGAGCGAGAGAGAGAGAAAGAGAGAGAGTGAGAAAGAGAAAGAGAAAGAGAGAGAGAGCGCGAGAGAGAGAGAGCGAGAGAAAGAGAGCGAGAGAGAAAGAGAGCGAGAGAGAAAGAGAGCGAGAGAGAAAGAGAGCGAGAGAGCCTAGCAAGCTGCTATTGATTAAACAATCAAGGAACTAGAGGCCGTACAGGTCCACCTTCTCCACCTTATTGGCGTTCTAATTCAAATCATATTACTAGTAACATGTTGGACATTAATATAAGTGGATGGATGATGAGAAATAAAAGAGATTGAAAATGAGAATGTTAATCGATTATGGAACCTCATTTAGAGAAAGAATGGTAATGGACAAATGTCTGATGTTAGCCTTGAGGGCGTGGGACTGAGAATGTTATGATCGTAAAAACAACGTTTTTCAAAGTATGTTTTACTTAGAATTAGAAAATAAAATGAACGGTGTGTTCAAAACTTTAGTGTATTAGAATTTAAATTTAAATTTAAATTACCCGCGGACAAATCACAGACGAACAAACCAAGATTAATAACCTTCCTTTTACTTCTCTCTCTCCTCCTCATATATTATCTCAGTCCTGTTTGAATGTGTCATCTGGAATAACAGAATATCCTCTTTTAAAGGACAACCAGATATTTTCTCTGGGTCAGTGATAACACAGCGATAACAGACTGATAACAACGATAACACAACGATAACAGAGTGATAACAACGATAACACAATGATAACAGAGTGATAACAACGATAACACAATGATAACAGAGTGATCACAATGATAACACAACGATAACAGAGTGATCACAATGATAACACAACGATAACACAACGATAACAGAGTGATAACAACGATAACACAACGATAACACAACGATAACACGGCAGGGTAGACTAGTGGTTAGAGCGTTGGACTAGTATCCGAAAGGTTGCAAGTTTGAAGGGTACCTGACAGGGTACAAATCTGTCGTTCTGCCCCCGAACAGGCAGTTAACCCACTGTTCCTAGGCCGTCATTGAAAATAAGAATTTGTTCTTAACTGACTTGCCTAGTAAAATAAAAAATGTTTAAAAAAACTAAAACTAAAAAACACAACGATAACACAACGATAACACAATGATAACAGAGTGACAAGAACGATAACACAACGATAACACAACGATAACAGAGTGACAAGAACGATAACACAACGATAACACAACGATAACACAATGATAACAGAGTGACAAGAACGATAACACAATGATAACACAGCGATAACACAACGATAACAGAGTGACAAGAACGATAACACACCAATAACAGAGTGATAACAATGATAACACACCAATAACAGAGCGATAACAACGATAATACAACAATAACAGAGTGATAACAACGATAATACAACAATAACAGAGTGATAACAATGATAACACAACGATAACACAACGATAACAGAGTGATAACAATGATACCACAACAATAACAGAGTGATAACAACGATAATACAACAATAACAGAGTGATAACAATGATAACACACCAATAACAGAGTGATAACAATGATAACACAACGATAACACAACGATAACACAGCTGTTCACCGTCTGGTATCTCTACAACATGGTTTGGTTGGATTGCTCTACCGCATGGGCTCCAATACGATCAATCACTTATTGGCAATAGGTTGCAATTTGGTTTGCACACCTAGGCAGCTGTTGTGCAGCCCACGGTCCATCAGTCTCTCTTCCCTCTCTTTCTACAGACGGGCCATCAGTCTCTCTTCCCTCTCTTTCTACCCACGGGCCATTAGTCTCTCTTCCTTCTCTTTCTACAGATGGGCCATCAGTCTCTCTTTCCTCTCTTTCTACAGATGGTCCATCAGTCTCTCTTTCCTCTCTTTCTACAGATGGGCGAACAATCTCTCTACCCTCTCTTTCTACAGACGGGCCAACAGTCTCTCTTCCACCTCTTTCTACAGACGGGCCAACAATCTCTCTTCCCTCTCTTTCTACAGATGGGACAACAATCTCTCTTTCCTCTCTTTCTACAGATGGGCCAACAGTCTCTCTTCCACCTCTTTCTACCCACAGGTCATCAGTCACTCACACTTCATCCAATTTACTTCCAAATTATGAGTAACAAATGGAGAGAGAAAAAAATCTGAATATCTTATCATCAGACAACAGGCCTGTTCTGGCCGACAGGATGACAGAAGGGATGTTCTGGCCTACAGGATGACAGACAACAGGCCTGTTCTGGCCTACAGGATGACAGAAGGGCTGTTCTGGCCTACAGGATGACAGAAGGGGTGTTCTGGCCTACAGGATGACAGGAGGGCTGTTCTGGCCTACAGGATGACAGAAGGGCTGTTCTGGCCTACAGGATGACAGGAGGGGTGTTCTGGCCTACAGGATTACAGGAGGGCTGTTCTGGCCTACAGGATGACAGAAGGGCTGTTCTGGCCTACAGGATGACAGGAGTGCTGTTCTGGCCTACAGGATTACAGGAGGGCTGTTCTGGCCTACAGGATGACAGAAGGGCTGTTCTGGCCTACAGGATGACAGAAGGGCTGTTCTGGCCTACAGGATGACAGGAGTGCTGTTCTGGCCTACAGGATGACAGACAACAGGGCTGTTCTGGCCTACAGGGTGACAGACAACAGGCCTGTTCTGGCCTACAGGATGACAGACAACAGGGCTGTTCTGGCCTACAGGATGACAGAAGGGCTGTTCTGGCCTACAGGATGACAGACAACAGGGATTTTCTGGCCCATGGGATGACAGAGAACAGGGCTTTTCTGACCTGCAGTGTGACAGACAACAGGGCTGTTTCGGCCAGCCGGATGTCAGACAACAGGGCTGTTCTGGCCTACTTGATGACAGACAACAGGCCTGTCCTGGCCTACTTGATGACAGACACCAGGGCTGTTCTGGACCATAGGATGACAGACACCAGGGCTGTTCTGGACCATAGGATGACAGACACCAGGGCTTTTCTGACCCATTTGATGACATCCAACATGGCTGTGTTGCCCTACAGAATGACAGACACCAGGGCTGTTCTGGCACATAGGATGACAGACAACGGGGCTGTTCTGGCCTACAGGATGACAGACAACAGGCCTGTCCTGGCCTACTTGATGACAGACACCAGGGCTGTTCTGGCACCCAGGATGACAGGCAACAATTCTGTTCTGGCCCATAGGTTGACAGACAACAGGGCAATTCTGACCAGCAGTGTGAAAGACAACAGGGCTGTTCTGACCTACAGGATAACAGACAACAGGGCTGTTCTGTTCAGCAGGATAACAGACACCAGGGCTGTTCTGGCCTACAGGATGACAGACAACAGGGCTGTTCTGGCCTACAGGGTGACAGACAACAGGCCTGTTCTGGCCTACAGGATGACAGACAACAGGGCTGTTCTGGCCTACAGGATGACAGAAGGGCTGTTCTGGCCTACAGGATGACAGAAGGGCTGTTCTGGCCTACAGGATGACAGACAACAGGGATTTTCTGGCCCATGGGATGACAGACAACAGGGCTTTTCTGACCTGCAGTGTGACAGACAACAGGGCTGTTTCGGCCAGCCGGATGTCAGACAACAGGGCTGTTCTGGCCTACTTGATGACAGACAACAGGCCTGTCCTGGCCTACTTGATGACAGACACCAGGGCTGTTCTGGACCATAGGATGACAGACACCAGGGCTGTTCTGGACCATAGGATGACAGACACCAGGGCTTTTCTGACCCATTTGATGACATCCAACATGGCTGTGTTGCCCTACAGAATGACAGACACCAGGGCTGTTCTGGCACATAGGATGACAGACAACGGGGCTGTTCTGGCCTACAGGATGCCAGACAACAGGCCTGTCCTGGCCTACTTGATGACAGACACCAGGGCTGTTCTGGCACCCAGGATGACAGACAACAATTCTGTTCTGGCCCATAGGTTGACAGACAACAGGGCAATTCTGACCTACAGGATAACAGACAACAGGGCTGTTCTGACCTACAGGATAACAGACAACAGGGCTGTTCTGTTCAGCAGGATAACAGACAACAGGGCTGTTCTGTTCAGCAGGATAACAGACTCCAGGGCTGTTCTGTTCAGCAGGATAACAGACTCCAGGGCTGTTCTGACCTACAGGATAACAGACACCAGGGCTGTTCTGACCAGTAGGATAACAGACACCAGGGCTGTTCTGACCAGTAGGATAACAGACAACAGGGCTTTTCTGTTCAGCAGGATAACAGACAACAGGGTAGTTCTGTTCAGCAGGATAACAGACAACAGGGCTGTTCTGTTCAGCAGGATAACAGGGCTGTTCTGTTCAGTATGATAACAGGGCTGTTCTGTTCAGCAGGATAACAACTGCTGCTCCAGTTTCAACTTCCACCTGACTGTGCTGCTGCTCTAGTTTCAACTGTTCTGCCTTATTATTATTCGACCATGCTGGTCATTTATGAACATTGAACATCTTGACCATGTTCTGTTATAATCTCCACCCGGCACAGCCAGAAGAGGACTGGCCACCCCACATAGCCTGGTTCCTCTCTAGGTTTCTTCCTAGGTATTGGCCTTTCTAGGGAGTTTTTCCTAGCCACCGTGCTTCTACACCTGCATTGCTTGCTGTTTGGGGTTTTAGGCTGGGTTTCTGTACAGCACTTTGAGATATCAGCTGATGTACGAAGGGCTATATAAATAAATTTGATTTGATTTGATTTTGATTTGATAACAGACAACAGGGTAGTTCTGTTCAGCAGGATAACAGACAACAAGGTTGTTCTGTTCAGCAGGATAACAGACAACAAGGTTGTTCTGTTCAGCAGGATAACAGACAACAAGGTTGTTCTGTTCAGCAGGATAACAGACAACAAGGTTGTTCTGTTCAGCAGGATAACAGACAACAAGGTTGTTCTGTTCAGCAGGATAACAGACAACAAGGTTGTTCTGTTCAGCAGGATAACAGACAACAAGGTTGTTCTGTTCAGCAGGATAACAGACAACAAGGTTGTTCTGTTCAGCAGGATAACAGACAACAAGGTTGTTCTGTTCAGCAGGATAACAGACAACAAGGTTGTTCTGTTCAGCAGGATAACAGACAACAAGGTTGTTCTGTTCAGCAGGATAACAGACAACAAGGTAGTTCTGTTCAGCAGGATAACAGACAACAAGGTTGTTCTGTTCAGCAGGATAACAGACAACAAGGTTGTTCTGTTCAGCAGGATAACAGACAACAAGGTTGTTCTGTTCAGCAGGATAACAGACAACAAGGTTGTTCTGTTCAGCAGGATAACAGACAACAAGGTAGTTCTGTTCAGCAGGATAACAGACAACAAGGTTGTTCTGTTCAGCAGGATAACTATGAATGAGTATCTGGCTACGGCTGTTTTAAAGTGTATTAGAGAATACTACAGGAGGAGGGTTGTCCCTGCTGGGAGACCCCAATGTGACTGGGCTGCACAAGTATGTGTTGTGACTCTATGAAGACACTCACACACATACACTATACTGCAATGGTGCACATTCCCTCACATCACACCTGCTCCAACGCACGTACGCACACACACACACACACACACACGCTAATTCGCTCGCATGCACTAACACACACACGCGAATGAACACACACACACACAAATGCACACACACGCAAATGCATGAAGACACACACACACAACCACACAAAGACTGTCCGTCACATACTACCCAATCTCTTCAAAATAAAAAGAGACCTAAGTGGTGATAAATGAGTTCTCAGGGGAACGCTGAGCCTGGGCGTGAATGAAAGCACACTGGCCTTGTCTGTGTGTGTGTGTGTGTGTGTGTGTGTACACGTGTGTGTGTGTGTGTGTGTGTACACGTGTGTGTGTGTGTGTGTGTGTGTACACACGTGTGTGTGTGTGTGTACACACGTGTGTGTGTGTGTGTACACACGTGTGTGTGTGTGTGTGTGTACACACGTGTGTGTGTGTGTGTGTGTGTACACACGTGTGTGTGTGTGTGTGTGTACACACGTGTGTGTGTGTGTGTGTGTGTGTGTGTGTGTGTGTACACACATGTGTGTGTGTGTGTGTGTGTGTACACACGTGTGTGTGTGTGTGTGTGTGTGTGTGTGTGTGTGTGTGTGTGTGCGCGTGCGTGCGTACATGTGTGTGTGCGTGTGTGTGTGTGTGTGTGTGTGTGTGTACATGTGTGTGTGTGTGTGTGTGTGCGTGTGTGTGTGTGCGTGTGTGTGTGTGTGTGTGTGTGTGTGTACGTGTGTGTGCGTAACAGTAGGTCGGTGAAGCTGAAAATGTTGTTTGAAGGAAGAGTTTATTTTAAAACCACATCATTTTCTCATCAGATATGATGCTTATGGATATCTTCATGTGTTTGTGTAACACTGTTCTCAGATTTTAAATGAATATATTTTACATATGTGTATGAATGTTGGCTAGAATTTGTTATTTATTTTTTTGCTAAATGCTATATATCCATTCTTTAGCTGGATTGGAATGTTATGGTACAGAGTCAATGTGGAGGCTATATACAGGGGGGTACCGGTACAGAGTCAATCTGGAGGCTATATACAGGGGGGTACCAGTACAGAGTCAATGTGGAGGCTATATACAGGGAGTACCGGTACAGAGTCAATGTGGAGGCTATATACAGGGGTACCGGTACAGAGTCAATGTGGAGGCTATATACAGGGGGGTACCGGTACAGAGTCAATGTGGAGGCTATATACAGGGTGTTACGGTACAGAGTCTATGTGGAGGCTATATACAGGGGGGTACCGGTACAGAGTCAATGTGGAGGCTATATACAGGGTATTACGGTACAGAGTCAATGTGGAGGCTATATACAGGGGGTACCGGTACAGAGTCAATGTGGAGGCTATATACAGGGTATTACGGTACAGAGTCAATGTGGAGGCTATATACAGGGGGTACTGGTACAGAGTCAATGTGGAGGCTATATACAGGGGGTACCGGTACAGAGTCAATGTGGAGGCTATATACAGGGGGGTACCTGTACAGAGTCAATGTGCGAGGGCCACCGGTTAGTTGAGGTAATATGCGCATGTAGGTATAGTTAAAGTGAGCATAGATGATAAACAGAGAGTAACAGCAGCGTAAAAGAGGGGTTGGCGGGTGGCGGGACACAATGCAAATAGTTTTGTTAGCCATTTGATTACCGGTTCAGGAGACTTATGGCTTGGGGGTAAAAGCTGTTCAGAAGCCTTTTAGTCCTATACTTGGCACTCCAGTATCGCTTGCCATGCGGTAGCAGAGATAACAGTCAATGACTGGGGTGGCTGGGGTCTTTGACAATTTTTAGGGCCTTCCTCTGACACCCCCTGGTGTAGAGGTCCTGGATGGCAGGCAGCTAAGCCCAAGTGATGTACTGGGCTGTACGCACCACCCTCTGTATTGCCTTGTGGTCGGAGACCGAGCAGTTGCTGTACCAGGCAGTGATGCAACTTGATGTTGGAGCTGTAGATCCTTGTGAGGATCTGAGGACCGGTGCCAAATCTTTTTTTGTTGTTCCATTTTTACGAATGTATTGATGTGTTTGGACCATTCAAGTTTGTTGGTGATGTGGACACCAAGGAACTTGAAGCTCTCAACCTGCTCCACTACAGCCCCCAATGAGACTGGGGATGTGCTCGGTCCTCCTTTTCCTGTAGTCCACAATCATCTCCTTTGTCTTGATCCTGTTGAGGGAGAGGTTGTTATTCTGGCACCACCAGGCCAGGTCTCTGACCTCCTCCCTAAAGGCCGTCTCATCATTGGTGGTGATAAAGCCTAACGCTGTTGCATCGTCATCAAACTTAATGATGGTGTTGGAGTCGTGCCATGCAGTTGTGGGTGAACAGGGAGTACAGGAGGGGACTAAGCATGCACCCCTGAGGGGCTCCAGTGTTGATGATCAGCATGGCTGATGTGTTGCTACCTACCCTCATCACCAGGGAGTGGCCCGTCAGGAAGTCCAGGATCCAGTTGCAGAGGGAAGTGTTTAGTCCCAGGATCCTTAGCTTAGTGAGGAGTTTTGAGGGCACTATGGTGTTGAACGCTGAGCTGTAGTCAATGAATAGCATTTTCAAGTAGGTGTTCCTTTTGTCCAGGTGGGAAAGGGCAGTGTGGGGGTGCAATGGAGATTGCATCATCTGTGGATCTGTTTGAGCTGTTTGAAAATTGGAGTGGGTCTATGGTTTCTGGGATAATGGTATTAATGTGAGCCATTACCAGACTTCAAAGCACTTCATGGCTATGGATGAGTGTGCTATGGGTCTATATTCCTTTAGGCAGTTTACCTTAGTGCTCTTGGGGACAGGGACTATGGTGGTCTGCTTGGAGCATGTTGGTATCACAGACTCAGTCAGGAACATGTCAAATGTCAGTGAAGACACCTGCCAGTTGGTCAGAACATGGCCAGAGCACACATCCTGGTAATCCGTCTGGACCAGCGGCCTTGCGAATGTTGACCTGCTTAAAGATCTTACTCACGTCAGCTACGGAGAGCATGGTCACACAGTCGTCCAGAACAGCTGATACTCTCATGCATGCCTCAGTGTTGCTTGCATCAAAGCGAGCATAGAAGTGCTTTAGCTCGTCTGGTAGGCTTGTGTAACTGGGCAGCTTGCGGCTGTGCTTCCCTTTGTAGTCTGTAATAGTTTGCAGGCCCTGCCACAAGCAACGAGCGTCAGAGCCGGTGTTTTACGATTCAATCTTACTCCTGTATTGGTGCTTTACCTGTTTGATGGTTTGTCTGAGGGCATAGCGGGATTTCTTGTAAGTTTACAGGTTAGAGTCCCTCACCTGGGAAAGCCGCAGCTCTAACCTTTACCTCCGTGTAAATGTTGCCTGTAATCCATGGCTTCCTGTTGGGGTATGTATGTACAGTCACTGTGAGGACGATGTTTTCAATGTACTTACTGATAAAGCCAGTGACTGATGTGGTGTACTCCTCAATGCCATCGGAAGAATCCCGTAACATATTCCAGTCTGTGCTGGCAAAACAGTTCAGTAGTTTAGCATCCACTTCATTTGACCACTTTTTGCTAGTAAGAAGGAATCAGGAGGATAGAGTTATGGTCAGATTTGGCAAATGGAGGGCAAGGGAAGCGTACTAGATTTTTTTCCCCTCTGGTTGCCCATTTAACATGTGTAAATATTTTAATGAACATAACAAGATTCAACAACTGAGACAAAAACTGAACAAGTTCCACAGACAAGGATGTCTTCCCTGTAACGCACAGCTTTGGCATTGCCTACAATGACAAAAAGCTCAGTCCGGTGATGCTGTGACACAACGCCTCAGACCATGATGGTCCCTCCACCTCCAAATCGATCCCGCTCCAGAGTACACGCCTCGATGTAACACTCGTTCCTTCAACGATAAACGTGAATCCGACCATCACCCCCGGTGAGACAAAACCGCGACCCGTCAGTGAAGAGTACTTCTTGCCAGTCCGGTCTGGTCCAGCGACAGTGGGTTTGTGCCCATAGGCGACATTGTTGCCGGTGATGTCTGGTGAGGACTTGGTTACAACAGACCTACAAGCCCTCAGTCCACCCTCTCTCAGCCTATTGTGGACAGTCTGAGCACTGATGGAGGGATTGTGCGTTCCTGGTGTAACTCGGGCAGTTGTTGTTGCCATCCTGTACCTTTCCTCAGGTGTGATGTTCTGATGTACCAATCCAGGTGTAGTTACACGGGCTCTGCCACTGCGAGGACGATCAGCTGTCCGTTTTGTCTCCCTGTAGCGCTGTCTTAGGTGTTTCACAGTACATACATTGCAATTTATTGCCCTGGCCACATCTGCAGTCCTCATGCCTCCTTGCAGCATGCCTAAGGCACATTCACATAGATGAGCAGGGAAACTGGACATCTTTCTTTTAGTGTTTTTTAGAGTCAGTAGAAAGGCCTCTGTAGTGTACTAACTTTTCATAACTATGACCTTAATTGTCTACCATCTGTAAGCTGTTAAGTGTCTTAACCACCGTTCCACAGGTGCATGTTCATTAATTGTTTATGGTTCATTGAACAAGCATGGGAAACAGTGTTTAAGCCCTTTACAATGAAGATCTGTGAAGTTATTTGGATTTTTACTAAATATCTTTGAAAGACAGGGTTCAGACAAATGGATGTTTCTTTTTTTCCTGAGTTTATATTTGAGCTAATGTCTTGAAAGGATGAGAGTAATAACAACCATAGTTGTTGTTGTTGATCCATCCCCCTCAAGGGGTGGTAGCGCCGGAGGCTAGGTAGGATGTGCGAGACATCATAGTGTGTGTGTGAAATGGCAGGCGGGTACATTACAACCCAGCAGCTTTCTATTAGAAGGGTAATGGAGTAGCACTATCGCCATGGTGATGTAGGAAAACACTCTCTGGCGGTAATTAGCCGGTAGAGCTGACGAGGAGAAGAGCACGACCGGAAATAGTGTCGGCGATGGATGGGAGGTAGCAGATGGTTTGGAAATAGTCACACTCAACATTACCGACCTTTCTTTCAGTTCCTCACTTTTTCTCTTTCTCTCTCTCTCCTCTCCTCTCTCTCGTTCTCTTTTCTCCCTTTCTCTTTCTCACCCTGCACTATCATCTCTAACAAAAAATAACATGAGCATGTCTACTTCCGCTAAGCTTCCATGTAAAGGAATAAAAACATTCCCAGAAAAGTGATCAAAATTGCATATGAACCTTAAGAAACAAGGTTCATAAAATCATTAACTTGCTAGTAACAAATGTAATTCATATTCTGACTATCTCTGCAACATAATACATTTAATGATGTGTTAGCAACACATACTACTTTTACAGAAAATAGAGAAATTACAATAGTGGAGGTGTTGATGGTTTTTTAAATTCAGAACCACATTCCTGTGAAGCAGATCTCATGTTAATTATTAGGGCTAGGCCCCATTTTTCTCAATTTTCACCTGACAGACGTGCCCAAAGCAAACTGCCTGTTGCTCAGGCCCTGAAGCCAGGATATGAACATAATTAGTACCATTGGAAAGAAAACACTTTGAAATTTGTGGAAATGTTAAAATAATGTAGGAGACTATAACACAATATATATGACCAGATTTTGCCCTTGCTCTTACCATGGAAATATAGGGGCATACAGAAGTCTAGCTCCCAGGTTGCAATGCATATGGCTTCCATGGGGTGTCAGCAGTCTGTGTTCAAGGTTTCAGGCTTGTATCCTCCAAAATCAATAAGAAATATCAGTTTTAGTGCAGGGACAGTCTTGGAAATGTTTGTTTGGGCGCGCAATGAAGACAATACGCACTTACTGAAATCGAACACTGAAAAAAAAAAATCAAACAATATTGAACATACTTATTTTTGTAAGAAATATTATAGTTTGATTACGTTTTAGGGTATCGTATTTTGACTTTTTTGATTTTCTGATTCCTTTCTCTGCAAGTTGAACGAGTAGATTACTCAAATCGATGGCGCCAACTAAACTAACTTTTTTGGGATATAAAGGATTTTATCTAACAAAACGATACCTCATGCTATAGCTGGGACCCTTTGGATGACAAATCAGAGAAAGATTTTCAAAAAGTAAGTGAATATTTAAAACGCATGAATTGAGTGAATGAATTGAGTGAATGAATTTATGAAACCTGTGCTGGTGGAAAATGTGGAAAATCCTCAAACAATCACATGGCATGCTTTCGCTGTAATGGCTACTGTAAATGGCTACTGTAAATGGCTACTGTAAATCGGACAGTGCAGTTAGATTTACAAGAATTGAAGCTTTCAATCGATATAAGACACTTGTACGTACCTAAATCTTTAATAACTGTTGAAGTAATATGACTACAGGTTCATCTGCTTCACCTAAAGCCAATTATTTTGGGAAGATGCTATAGACCACCAAGTGTTAAAATAACACCAAGTGCTAACAATCAGTATCTTGATAATATGTGTGGAATGCTCGATAATGTATGTGATATCAACAGAGAGGTATATTTTCTGGGTGATTAAAATATTGATTGGCTTTCTTCAAGCTGCCCACTCCATAAAAAGCTTAAAAATGGTAACCAGTGCCTGAAACCTGGTTCAGGTTATTAGTTCAGGTTATTAGTCAACCTACCAGGGTATTTACAAACAGCACAGGAAATAAATGATCAACATCTATTGATCACATCTTTACTAATGCTGCAGAAATGTGCTTTAAGTTATGGTATAGGGGACGGTTGCCACGGTTACCACTCGGGCAAAAAAACCAGGGAAAATGCAGCGCGGCAAATTATTTTTTTAAATATAAAAATCTAACTTTCATTAAATCACACATGTAAGATACTAAATTAAAGCTACACTCGTTGTGAATCCAGCCAACATGTCAGATTTTTAAAAGGCTTTTCGGCGAAAGCATAAGAAGCTATTATCTTGATTCTTGATGATAGCAAGAGGGTAGCATATTTCAACCCTGCAGGCGCTACACAAAACGCAGAAATACAATATAAAACATGCATTACCTTTGACAAGCTTCTTTTGTTGGCACTCCAATATGTCCAATAAACATCACAATTGGTCCTTTTGTTCGATTAATTCCATCCATATATATCCAAAATGTCCATTTAATTGACACGTTTGATCCAGAAAAAAACAGCTTCCAAAAAACGCGACGTCAAAATAAAAATATTGCAAAAGTTGCCTATAAATTTTGCCAAAATATTTCAAACTACTTTTGTAATACAACTTTAGGTATTTTTAAACGTTAATAATCGATCAAAATGTAGACGGGTCTGTGTTCAATACAGGAAGACAACCAACCAACGATACTTTTCACATCTTGCGCACTCTCAACAGTGTTCCCCAGTTCCTAGACCGTAAACCAAATTCCAAAGACTGGTGACATCCAGTGGAAGCGGTAGGAACTGAAAACAGGTTCCTAAGAAATATAATTTTCCAATGAGAACTCACTGATCAGACCAAAGAAATAAAGAATTCTGAACGGTTAGTCCTCGGGTTTTGCTACATGAGTTCTGTTATACTCACAGACATGATTCAAACAGTTTTAGAAACTTCAGCGTGTTTTCTATCCAAATAATATGCATATCTTATATTCCTGGCATGAGTAGCAGGAAGTTGAAATTGGGCACGTTATTTATCCAAAAGTGAAAATGCTGCCCCCTATACCTGAAGAAGTTAAAGCATTAGCCTAATCCATCAGATGTAGTGATCACAATATACTATCCATATCTAGGAAAGAGGTCAAGACGTTTTGTAGTGATTCCTATGTTGATGTTGTAAAGAATATTTGCGGGTCTGTGGTGTGTGATTAAGAGCAACACTGCACTTGACAAATGTATTAAATTGCTTATTCCAGTTACTAATAAGCATGTGCCCAAATTGCTGTGGAAACATTTAACTCCCCATGGATTGATGAGGAATTGAAACATTTTATGGTTCAGTCATTACAGATTGCTGACACCACTATTTGAAGCATCAGGGAGTTAATGTTTTTTGTTTTTGGTGCTGACGTTGGGTCCGGGGGCTACCGCTGATGGAACCGGGGGAGTCACAGCTGTCTCGTCGGGCTTCCACACCTTAGCTGGCTTGAGACGTTTCTTTGCCTCGGTTGGCTTGGCAGGCTCCCATCCCACGTCATGCCTGAGCTGGCTCGTCTTGCTCCTACGCTTCAGCCGGTCTGGCGCCCTTGCCTCGACCAGCCTGTCAGGCCCAGGTGGGATGCCGGGTGGCGCCACTAGTGGAGGGGATGGGGGTTACCATCAGGCCTGCTCCCGCTTCCTCTCCCTGGTGCTCGAGGGCACCAGGCTGCCCTTCATTACACCCACCTGTCACCATTATTACGCGGATCAGCGCTCATTGGAATCACCTGAACTCCTTCATGTTGTTTATTGCCCCTTCTATGTTTGTTTGTAATTTTTGTTCCCTGTGTCAGCATTAGTGTCGTCATGTAATTTTTGTTCCCCGTGTCAGCATTAGTGTCGTCATGTAATTTTTGTTCCCCGTGTCAGCATTAGTGTCGTCATGTAATTTTTGTTCCCCGTGTCAGCATTAGTGTCGTCATGTAATTTTTGTTCCCCGTGTCAGCATTAGTGTCGTCATGTAATTTTGTTCCCCTATCTGTTCTGTTCCAGATGCTGTTCTTGTTTTGTTTGATATAAGTCTTCCTTTAAAATGTTCACTCCCTCTTCTCGTCTCCAGCGTCGGCCATGAAATGGACGGGACATTACTGAGGATAATAGCGGATGATATTGCCACTCCTGCCATATCTTCAATCTAAGCCTACTAGAGAGCGTGTGCCCTTAGGCCTGGAGAGAAGGAAAAGTTATTTCGCTACCCAAGAATGGTACAGCCCCCTTTACTGGCTCAAATAGCCAGCCAATCAGCCTGTTACCAAACCTAAGTAAACTTTTAGAAACATTTTTGTTTGACCAGAAACAATGCTATTTTACTGTAAACAAATTGACAACAGAATTTCAGCACACTTACACAGAAGGACATTCAACAACCACAGCATTCACACAAATGCCTGATGCTTGGCTGAGAGAACTTGATGATAAACAGTTTGTGGGACCTGTGTTGTTAGACTTCAGTGTGGCTTTTGACATTATCGATCAAAGTGTACTGCCAGAAAAATGTGTGTGTTTTGGCTTTACACCCCTTGCTATATTGTGTAAAAAGAGTTACCTGTCTAACAGAACACAAACAATGTTCTTTATTGAAAGCTCAACATAATCCAGGTAAAATCAGGAATTCCCCAGAGCAGCTGTCCAGGTCTCTATTTCAATCTTGGCTAACGACATGCAACTGGCTTTGTGTCTATGTATGCGGATGGCTCAACATCATATGTACACGTCAGCTACTACAGCGAGTGAAATCACTGCAACACTAACTTCAGGCCTGAAGTTAGTTTCAGAGTGTGTGCCAAGGAATAAGTTAGTCCTAAATATTTCAAAAACTAAAAGCATTGTATTTGGGACAAATCATTAACTAAACCCTAAACCTCAACTAAATCTTGTAATGAATATTGTGGAAATTTAGCAAGTTGAGGTAACTCTCATAGTCAAAACATGTTGATACAACAGTAACTAAGATGGGGAGATGTCTGTCTATAATAAAGCACTGTTCCACCTTAACACTATGAACAAGGAAGGTCCTACAGGCCCTAGTTTTGTCGCACCTTGACTACTGTTCATTCATGTGGTCAGGTGTTACAAAGAGAGACCTCGGAAAATTACAATTGTCTCAGAACAGGGCAGCACAGCTGGCCCTTAAATATACACAGAGAGCTAACGTAAATAATTAGCATGTAAATCTCACATGGCTCAAAGTGGAGGAGAGTGGAGGAGAGATTGACTTCATCACTACTTATTTTTGTAAGAAGTGGAGACATGCTGACTACTAGCACACAGCTCAGACACCCATGCAAACCCCACAAGACATTGCACCAGAGGTCTCTTCACGGTCTTCACGGTCTTCACGTCATGAACAGACTATGGGAGGAACACACTACTACATAGAGCCATGACGACATGGAACTCTGTTCCACTTCAGGTAAGTAATGCAAGCAGTAGAATCATATAAAACAATTTAAAGATAGAGGCACAAATTATATGGAACAGAGGGGACTTTGAAGAGATACACACTCACGGGAACAGATATACGCACACACATGTTAGCACAAGCACTCTACGTACACAGTGGTATAAAGTACTTAAGTATGGAACAGAGGGGACTTGAAGAGATACACACTCACGGGAACAGATATATGCACACACATGTTAGCACAAGCACTCTACGTACACAGTGGTATAAAGTACTTAAGTATGGAACAGAGGGGACTTTGAAGAGATACACACTCACGGGAACAGATATACGCACACACATGTTAGCACAAGCACTCTACGTACACAGTGGTATAAAGTACTTAAGTATGGAACAGAGGGGACTTTGAAGAGATACACACTCACGGGAACAGATATACGCACACACATGTTAGCACAAGCACTCTACGTACACAGTGGTATAAAGTACTTAAGTATGGAACAGAGGGGACTTTGAAGAGATACACACTCACGGGAACAGATATACGCACACACATGTTAGCACAAGCACTCTACGTACACAGTGGTATAAAGTACTTAAGTATGGAACAGAGGGGACTTTGAAGAGATACACACTCACGGGAACAGATATACGCACACACATGTTAGCACAAGCACTCTACGTACACAGTGGTATAAAGTACTTAAGTATGGAACAGAGGGGACTTTGAAGAGATACACACTCACGGGAACAGATATACGCACACACATGTTAGCACAAGCACTCTACGTACACAGTGGTATAAAGTACTTAAGTATGGAACAGAGGGGACTTTGAAGAGATACACACTCACGGGAACAGATATACGCACACACATGTTAGCACAAGCACTCTACGTACACAGTGGTATAAAGTACTTAAGTATGGAACAGAGGGGACTTTGAAGAGATACACACTCACGGGAACAGATATACGCACACACATGTTAGCACAAGCACTCTACGTACACAGTGGTATAAAGTACTTAAGTAGTACTATAAAGTATTTTTATTTTATAGTTTGTATCTATACTTTAACATTTATATTTTGACAACTTTTCCTTTTATTACTTTTCGAAAGAAAATAATGTACTTTTTACTCCATACATTTGACCTGACACCCCAAAGCACAAGAAAATGGTTCAATCAATCAAGAGAACATCTCTGGTCCTCCAGCCTGGTTTTGATCTGGCAAAATCACTAAACACAAATGCTTAATTTGTAAATAATGTTGGCGTGTTGGAGTGTTCCCCTGACTACCCGTAAAGTAAAAATAAAAAATATAAAAAATGGTGCATTCTTGTTTGCTTAATAGAAGGAAGTTGAGAAGAGAGAGGAAGAGATTCATACATTTCCTTTTGATACTTTAAAACCTCTTGAGTGTAGGGGGCAGTATTTTAATGTTTGGATGAAAAACGTACCCAAATTAAACTGCCTATTTCTCAGGCTCACAATCTAGAATATGCATTTAATTGTCAGATTAGGATAGAAAACAGTCTAACGTTTCCAAAACTGTCAAAATATTGTCTGTGAATATAGCAGAAGTGATATTGCAGACGAAAACCTGAGGAAAATCTAACCAGGAAGTGGCTTCTATTTTGAAAGCTCCATGTTCCATAGACTGCCTTCACTCCATTTAAAGGGATATCAACCAGATTCCTTTTCTCATGACTTCCACATGGTGTGAACAGTCGTTAGACATAGTTTCAGGGTTTTATTTGGAAAAATGAGCGAGAAAGATCACATCGCGTCATTGTATGGCTGGGTGCCAGCAGCGTGTTTTATGCGCAACAGCTTGGTGCAGCCATTTTCTCTCTTTCTGCTATTGAAAAAGCTACATTCATGGTTGTCGATTATATACAGTGGGGAGAACAAGTATTTGATACACTGCCGATTTTGCAGGTTTTCCTACTTACAAAGCATGTAGAGGTCTGTAATTTTTATCATTGGTACACTTTAACTGTGAGAGACGGAATCTAAAAAGTTTTTTTTTTTTATCTAGAAAATCACATTGTATGATTTTTAAGTAATTCATTTGCATTTATTTGCATGACATAAGTATTTGATACATCAGAAAAGCAGAACTTAATATTTGGTACAGAAACCTTTGTTTGCAATTATGTTTCCTGCAGTTCTTGACCAGGTTTGCACACACTGCAGCAGGGATTTTGGCCCACTCCTCCATACAGACCTTCTCCAGATCCTTCAGGTTTTGGGGATGTCGCTGGAGACTGGCTAGGCCACTCCAGGACCTTGAGATGCTTCTTACGGAGCCACTCCTTAGTTGCCCTGGCTGTGTGTTTCGGGTCGTTGTCATGCTGGAAGACCCTGCCACGACCCATCTTCAATGCTCTTACTGAGGGAAGGAGGTTGTTGGCCAAGATCTCGCGATACATGGCCCCATCCATCCTCCACTCAATATGGTGCAGTCATCCTGTCCCCTTTGCAGAAAAGCATCCCCCAAAAATGATGTTTCCACCTCCATGCTTCCCGGTTGGGATGGTGTTCTTTGGGTTGTACTCATCCTTCTTCTTCCTCCAAACACGGCGAGTGGAGTTTAGACCAAAAAGCTCTATTTTGTCTCATCAGACCACATAACCTTCTCTCATTCCTTCTCTGGATCATCCAAATGGTCATTGGCAAACTTCAGACGGGCTTGGACATGCGCTGGCTTGAGCAGGGGGACCTTGCGTGCGCTGCAGGATTTTAATCCATGACAGCGTAGTGTGTTACTAATGGTTTTCTTTGAGACTGTGGTCTCAGCTCTCTTCAGGTCATTGACCAGGTCCTGCCGTGTAGTTCTGGGCTGATCCCTCACCTTCCTCATGATCATTGATGCCCCACGAGGTGAGATCTTGCATGGAGCCCCAGACCGAGGATGATTGACCGTCATCTTGAACTTCTTCCATTTTCTAATAATTGTGCCAACAGTTGTTGCCTTCTCACCAAGCTGCTTGCCTATTGTCCTGTAGCCCATCCCAGCCTTGTGCAGGTCTACAATTCTATCCCTGATGTCCTTACACAGCTGTCTGGTCTTGGCCATTGTGGAAAGGTTGGAGTCTGTTTGATTGAGTGTGTGGACACGTGTCTTTTATACAGGTAACGAGTTCAAACAGGTGCAGTTAATACAGGTAATGAGTGGAGAACAGGAGGTCTAACAGGTCTGTGAGAGCCAAAATGCTTACTGGTTGGTAGGTGATCAAATACTTATGTCATGCAGTAAAATGCAAATTAATTACTTAAAAATCATACAATGTGATTTTCTGGATGTTTGTGTTGTATAACTATATACTGTTGTATATAGTTATAGGTCATTTCACCAATTCGGCCACTTGGGTACATTTGGGCAACTTGTGTGGGACACGTGGGTGACTTCATGCTAAATGTCATGTAGCTCAACCATTCCTGAAGTTATTAGTCTGAAACTTTGCACACCTACAGTTGCTCTCTTTTGTTATCCATGAAAATGATCTCCAGCATCCTATCTGACTGTGTGGCTATTCTAGTACATGTGAAAGATGATGCTACAACAATAAAAAACAGAAAACATATGCTCTTTCTTTCTCTTTTCTTCCACCAGATCTACTGTGTTATATTCTCCTACATTCAATTAACATTTCCACAAACTTCAGAATGTTTCCATTCAAATGATACCAAGAATATGCATTTCCTTGCCTCTGGGGCTGAGCTACAGGCAGTTAAATTAGGGTATGTCTTCAGGCTGAAATTGAGAACAAGGGATGCAGCTAAAGAGGTTATTAAGGCACTTACATCTTAATAGAAAATGACTGAAGTAAAAGTGAAAGTCACCCATTAAAAAGTAAAAGTCTAAATAACCAAAAGGTATTTGGTTTTAAATATAGTTAAGTATCAAAAGGAAATGTATTTGCTATATTTGCACTTGTGATTTCATGACAATTAAATATATTTTGGAATTTAATTTGAATTTGGCGCTCTGCATTTCAGAGGTGGTTGACGAAAATGATCCCGCTAACATGATGGGTGCATCATGAAGTATATTTGAGCAAATACATTTCCTTTTGATTCTTAAGTATATTTAAAACCAAATACCCTTAGACTTTTACTCAAGTAGCATTTTACTGGGTGACTTTCACTTTTACTTCAGTCATTTTCTATTAAGGTATCATTATTATTAGTAGCTATGACAATTGGCTACTTTTTCCACCACTGCAAGTACATTGTAATATTGTTGTATGGTGGTATTATACATTTTGTATTGTAGATATATAGTGGTGTAATAATGTTATATGATGTACTGCGTAATCTTTTGTTTTACGTGTGATGTAAGTGCCTTAATGTGTTTGGACCGCCAGAGGAGTAGCTGCTGCCTTGACAGTAGCTAATGGGGATCCATAATAAACCTCAGGAAGAGTAGCTGCCACATTGGCAGTAGCTAATGGGGATCCATAATAAACCTCAGGAAGAGTAGCTGCCACCTTAGCAGCAGCTAATGGGGATCCATAATAATCACAAAATTCTCTGTCTGTCTCCCGTACTCAATGGAAACCCATCAACCAGTGATACGGATGTGATAGATGCTTGAATGATCAGGAATATCATCTGAGCTTCCATGTTTTCACGTAGGAATATAAACCGCCTCTATTAGCCATGATATCATTAATAGGTCTTTACCACCTCTATTAGACATTGTCCTTCACCCAAATCCAGACAGCTGATGTTCTGAAAAGAACTGCAAAATCTGGATCACAAATCATTCGGGCTAGACAATCTGGACACTCTAAAATTATCCGCCGAAATTGTTGCAACCCCTATAACTAGCCTATTCAACCTCTCTTTCGAATCGTCCGTGATTATCAAAGATTGCAAAGCTGCCGAGGTCATCCCCTTCTTCAAAAGGCGGAGACACTCTAGACCCAAACTGTTATAGACCTATTTCCATCCTGCCCTGCCTTTCTAAAATCTTTGAAAGCCAAGTTAATAAACATTTCACCGACCATTTCGAATCCCACCGTACCTCCACTACGCAATCTGGTTTCCGAGCTGGTCATAGGTGCACCTCAGCCACGATGAAGGTCCTAAACGATTTCATAACCGCCATCAATAAAAGACAGTACTGTGCAGTCGTCTTCATCGACCTGGCCAAGGCTTTTGACTCTGTCAATCACCGCACTCTTATCTGCAGACTCAATAGCCTTGGCTTTTCAAATGACTGCCTCGCCTGGTTCACAAACTACATCTCACATAGAGTTCAGTGTGGCAAATCAGAGGATCTGTTGTCTGGACCTTTGGCAGTCTCAATTGGTTTGCCACAGGGTTCAATCCTCTGGCCAAATCTTTTGTCTGTATACATCAATGATGTCGCTCTTGCTGCTGGTGATTATCTGATCCACCTCTACGCAGACAACATCATTCTGTATACATCTGGCCTTTGGACACTGGGTTACCTTCAGATGAGCTTCAATGCCACAAAACACTCCAACTGCTTTTAAATGCTAGTAAAACTAAGTGCATGCTCTTCAAACGATTGCTGCCCGCACCCTCCCGCCCGACAAGCATCACTATTCTGGACAGTTCTGACCTAGAATATGTGGACAACTACAAATACCTAGGTATCTGGTTAGACTGTAAACTCTCCTTCCAGACTCACATCTAGCATTTCCAATCCAAAATGAAATCTAGAATCAGCTTCCTATTTCGCTACAAAGCCTCCTTCCCTCATACCGACAAACTTACCCTCGTAAAACTTACTATCCTACCAATCCTTGACTTCAACGATGTCAGTTACAAAATAGCCTCCAACACACTACTCAGCAAGGTGGATGCAGTCTATCACAGTGCCATCCGTTTTGTCACCAAAGCCCCATATACTACCCACCACTGCTACCTGTATGCTCTCATTGGCTGGCGCTCACTACATATCCTTCGCCAAACCCATTGGCTCCAGGTCATCTATAAGTATTTGCTCTGTAAAGCCCTGCCTTATCTCAGCTCACTGGTCACCATAGCAATGCCAACCTGTAGCACGTGCTCCAGCAGGTATATTTCACTTGTCATCCCCAAAGCCAATACTTCCTTTGGCCGCCATTCCTTCCAGTTCTCTGCTGCCAATGACTGGGACGAACTGCAAAAAAATCACTGAAGCTGGAGACTCATATCTCCCTCACTAGCTTTAAGCACCAGCTGTCAGAGCAGCTAACAGATCACTGCACCTGTACATAGCCCATCTGTAAATATCCCATCTAACTACCTCATCCCCATACTGTATTTATTTATCTTGCTCCTTTACAGCCCAGTATCTCTACTTGCACATTTATCAACTGCACATCTACCATTCCAGTGTATAATTGCTATATTGTAATTACTTTGCCACCATGGCCTATTTATTGCCTTTACCTCCCTTATCTTACCTCATTTGCACACACTGTATATATACTTTTTCTACTGTCTTATTGACTGTGTTTGTTTATTCCATGTGTAACTCTGTGTCGTTGTTTGTGTCAAACTGCTTTGCTTTATCTTGGCCAGGTCGTAGTTGTAAATGAGAACTTGTTCTCAAAAGGCCTACCTGGTTAAATTAAGGTGAAATAAAAAACTATATATATATATATATATATATATTTTTTTTTTTTTCAATAAAATGTCTTTACCACCTCTATTAGCCATGATATCATTAAAAGGTCTTTACCACCTCCATTAGCCATGATATCATTAAAAGGTCTTTACCACCTCCATTAGCCATGATATCATTAAAAGGTCTTTACCACCTCCATTAGCCATGATATCATTAAAAGGTCTTTACCACCTCCATTAGATGATATCATTAAAAGGTCTTTACCACCTCCATTAGCCATGATATCATTAAAAGGTCTTTACCACCTCCATTAGCCATGATATCATTAAAAGGTCTTTACCACCTCCATTAGCCATGATATCATTAAAAGGTCTTTACCACCTCCATTAGCCATGATATCATTAAAAGGTCTTTACCACCTCCATTAGCCATGATATCATTAAAAGGTCTTTACCACCTCCATTAGCCATGATATCATTAAAAGGTCTTTACCACCTCCATTAGCCATGATATCATTAAAAGGTATTTACCACCTCTATTAGTTGTTCTTGAACATGTTATTGTCCTTCTGCCCTTCAGAGATAGTTGTGTTGAGATGTAAATGTGTTGTTTACCACCATCACAGCTCAAGTAGTCGCTTATACAAGACACAAAACCACAGTAACCTGTGTGTGTGTCTGCCTCACTTTGACCAGATAAGCATTTGATTAATTCCTCCCTTGATATTAAACATTTACAGGGCTGACACGATGGACAGCTAATGTTAGCGAGGTCGGACAGTTCAGTGTGTTTTATGGATTTAATTATGTGTTTTTTTTCTTCCCCCCAGCGCTCGAATCAAGCTCACCTCTGACATTCAGTCCTTTTTTTTCTTCCTCTGATCCAGAAGAAATTTGTGCATTTTCTTAAAAGCGGCAGTAATAACCATTATTAACATGACAGACCAATTGTCGGTTATTTGGGTACAATTGCCATGGCAACTGAATCCGCTAAGCCGGTTGAAGTAGGCAGTTCTCTAGACCTCTAAGCAGCTCCACTTTAAACGGAGAGGAAGGAAGGAGAGGTCCTGACGGAGTGAGGGGGAGAGAGGGAGAGGAATATGGAGAAAGATAAAAGGATAAAAAGAAAAGGTTGAGGTTTAAATACATCAGCATAACCATCCTACAGGGGTAGCCACGACCACGACCAAGGCATAGGACCAGGGTCTACGTCTAAGAAATGACCAGGGAAAGAAGCCACAAACCCCAGGGTAAACAGACCAGAGAAGGAGCACCGACCTACTATACCAGCATACACACACACACACACACACACAGACACACACAGAAACACACACATAGAAACACACACACAGAAACACAGGCACGCATGCACTGCGCACACACACACACACACACCTCACTCAAGACTCGCTCCTGCGGATAATGGCCATGACACCCCTGGAGTATTCACACACTCCTCCACCACTTCTTTCCCTCCTTCTCACACCCCCCCCACCTCTCTCTCTCTCTCTCTCTCTCTCTCTCCCACTGCAGTGTTACATTTACACCCCAACATCGATTTAGCTGGTCTGAGCACAGAACAGGGGGAAAGAGAAGAGAGAGAAAAAGACAGAGAGACAGTGTGTGTGAGAGAGAGACAGATTGAGATAGAGGGAGAGAGAGAACAGCCATTTTGATGACTTAGGATTTTGTTACGTTTGCCAAAGCTAGCTGTCTAGGAAGGAAGGAAGGAAAGAAGGAAGGCAGGCAGGCAGGCAGGCAGGCAGGCAGGCAGGCAGGCAGGCAGGCAGGCAGGCAGGCAGGCAGGCAGGCAGGCAGGCAGGCAGGCAGGCAGGCAGGCAGGATCATCTCTCCTTTTATTCTATCTGCTCTCTCCTGCTGTGCTCACGGTGCCCTTTACAGGCTCAGGACAGCTGCACGGCCCTGCTGCACTTCAGTCACACAAACACATATTTGTGGATTCCTAAATTCAACATGACATCTGTTCTATAGTCTTCCAATTGCAATCTTCATGAAAAGATCAAACATGCTATGATAAATGATAAATAAAGACAACTGAAGAGTTGCTTGTCACATTCTTACCACGCTGAAAAAGGCTAGTTATCGAGGGCTCAGGTTGTGTGTTTATTTTAAGCCAGCACCCTTCTCCATCATTCCACAAGGTGAACACTGTTAGAAACGGAGTATAAACCGGATCAGGAGGAGAGAATAGCTATTATACCATGTAGCACTAGTGGAAGGCAGTGAAATACTTTGAAAGGCAATGAAATGCAGTGAAAGGATGTTAAATGCAGTGAAATGCAGTGAAAGGTAGTGAAAGGCAATGGAATGCAGTGAAAGGCAATGAAATGCTGTGAAAGGCTGTTAAATGCAGTGAAATGTGAAAGGCAGTGAAAGTTAGTGAAAGGCAAGGAAATGCAGTGAAATGCAGTGAAAGTCTTTGAAAGGCTGTGAAAGGCAGTGAAAGGTAGTGGAAGGCAGTGAAAGGCAGTGAAAGGCAATGAAATGCAGTGAAAGGCAATGAAAGCCTGTTAAATGCAGGGAAAGGCAGTGAAAGGCTGTTAAATGCAGTGAAATGCAGTGGGAGGCAATGAAATGCAGTGAAAGGCAGTGAAAGGCAATGAAATGCAGTGAAAGGCAATGAAAGCCTGTTAAATGCAGTGAAAGGCAGTGAAAGGTAGTGAAAGGCTGTGAAAGGCAGTGAAAGGCTTTTAAATGCAGTGAAAGGCTTTGAAAGGCTGTGAAAGGCAATGAAAGGCTGTGAAAGGATGTTAAATGCAGTGAACGGCAGTGAAATGTAGTGAAAGGCAGTGAAAGGCTGTGAAAGGCTGTGAAAGGCAATGAAAGGCTGTGAAAGGATGTTAAATGCAGTGAAAGGCAGTGAAAGGTAGTGAAAGGCAGTGAAAGGCAGTGAAAGGTAGTGAAAGGCAGTGAAAGGCAATGAAATGCAGTGAAAGGCTTTGAAAGGCTTTGAAAGGCTTTGAAAGGCAGTGAAAGGCAGTGGAAGGCAATGTAATGCAGGGCAAGGCAGTGAAAGGCAGTGAAAGGCAATGCAATGCAGTGAACGTCTGTGAAATGCAGAGAAAGGCAGTGAAATGCTGTGAAAGGCAGTGAAATGCTGTGAAAACGCAATGTAAGGTGAATTAAGTTTAGATCTAATGTGTGTATACCTTTTGTGTGTGTGTGTGTGCGCGCGCGCGCGTTCACATTCATGTGTTTGCGTGTATGTGTTGATGCCAGGGAGTGAGATTGGGCCACAGGATGTAGTGAATAAATCATGAGATTTTCAAGTAGAGTATTTATTCAGTAACAGAAGAACTAGCAGAAATCTCTCTTTCTGTAATGTTCTCTCGCAGAATCACTTTCATCTTATCCTGATGGACCCAATCTAAATCCACCTTTCTGTTTGGAATTAGCTGTTAATGTAGTAGATGCCAGCCACAGACAGTTGGAGTTGAATTTCAAAAGGCAGATTGGCTGTTGTACTGGTCCTTCTCTTCAAACCAAGAACTAAGGAAACTGTATGAGATATGGTTGTGTGCTAGCAGTAGCCACTGTTGGTTGTCCAGCCTTATAGCTGTATAGCCTACCGGTGTGGGCTCTGCTGACCCTCACTGAGCCAGCACACTGGTACAATCAAATTTCAATCAATCAAATGTATTTATAAAGCCCTTCTTACATCAGCTGACGTTCAGCTCTTGGAGACAGAACGCGTCTCCTTCCTGAGCGGTATGACGGATGCGTGGTCCCATGGTGTTTATACTTGCGTACTATTGTTTGTACAGATGAACGTGGTACCTTCATGCGTTTGGAAATTGCTCCCAAGGATAAACCAGACTTGGCTGATTTCTTTTGATTTTCCCATGATGTCAAGCACAGAGGCTTGAGTTTGAAGAGTTTGAGTTTGAAGGTAGGCCTTTAAATACATCCACAGGTACACCTCCAATTAACTCGAAGGATGTCAATTAGCCTATCAGAAGCTTCTAAAGCCATGACATCATTTTCTGGAATTTCCCAAGCTGTTTAAAGCACAGTCAACTTAGTGTATGTAAACTTCTGACTCACTGAAATTGTAATACAGTACATTTTAAGTGAAATAATCTGTTTGTAAACAATTGTTGGAAAATGTACTTGTGTCAAGCACAAAGTAGATGTCCTAACCGACTTGCCAAAACTATAGGTTGTGAACAAGACATTTGTGGAATGGTTGAAAAACAAGTTTTAATGACTCCAACCTAAGTGTATGTAAACTATTGACTTCAACAGTACATTTCTTTCAATATTTAACCCATAATTACTTTTAAAAAATTTAAAATATATATACACCATTCAGAATACAGACAGCTGAAGAGATATGCTGGTATAAAGGAAAATAAACACCATTCAGAATACAGACAGCTGAAGAGATATGCTGGTATAAAGGAAAATAAACACCATTCAGAATACAGACAGCTGAAGAGATATGCTGGTATAAAGGAAAATAAACACTGTTACAAGTGTTTGAAAAATGCAAAATTCTCCAACAGTCATACTCACATACTCGCAATCACTCAGATTTTTGGAGGGGGGTTCATAACGCCCCCTGTTTATTAAATCCACATCGCTATGCAAGAAAGTAGGAAAAGCCCATAAGGAACACGTCTCAACACCTCTGGTATGCAGTGTGTAATAGATATCTTTGCTAATAAAGCATTGTGCTAGCATAGATCAACACTGTTTAAACCCAAAAAAAAGCAGTTGCATTTCTTTATTTATTCTTTACTTATTTATATAATCTGTTTCATGTTGTAAAAGGCAACAAACTGTTGTTCTAGTCATTTGCAACTGTTATGTTAATCAGGGGCAGTGAAGCCGGTTCAGTCTCTCTGTGATACTGTAGCTTCCGAACGCTACCCAACTCAATGTAATAACGCCGATGCTGCATCTTCTCATGTTTAAACAGCAGCCGATTTTAAAACATGAAACTAACAGCACAAATACTTTTTCACAAATACAAGGAATAAGGGCACATGAATAATTTGCTTGCGCTGAGCAATTAGATGTAACACAAGGCTAATTATAATGCACTATGATGAGGGGAGCGGCGCTGCACTACAAAGCTAGGTTATAGAGCTGGGTTATAGAGCTGGGTTATAGAGCTGGGTTATAGAGCTGGGTTATAGAGCTGGGTTATAGAGCTGGGTTATAGAGCTGGGTTATAGAGCTGGGTTATAGAGCTGGGTTATAGAGCTGGGTTATAGAGCTGGGTTATAGAGCTGGGTTATAGAGCTAGGTTGTAGAGCTGGGTTATAGAGCTGGGTTATAGAGCTGGGTTATAGAGCTGGGTTATAGACCTGGGTTATAGAGCTGGGTTATAGACCTGGGTTATAGAGCTGGGTTATAGAGCTGGGTTACAGAGCTGGGTTATAGAGCTGGGTTATAGAGCTGGGTTATAGAGCTGGGTTACAGAGCTGGGTTACAGAGCTGGGTTATAGAGCTGGGTTACAGAGCTGGGTTATAGAGCTGTGTTATAGAGCTGGGTTTTAGAGCTGGGTTATAGAGCTGGGTTATAGAGCTGGGTTATAGAGCTGGGTTACAGAGCTGGGTTATAGAGCTGGGTTATAGAGCTGGGTTACACAGCTAGGTTATAGAGCTGGGTTACACAGCTGGGTTATAGAGCTGGGTTATAGAGCTGGGTTATAGAGCTGGGTTATAGAGCCGGGTTGTACAGCTGGGTTACACAGCTAGGTTATAGAGCTGGGTTACACAGCTGGGTTATAGAGCTGGGTTATAGAGCTGGGTCACCATAGCAGCACCCACTCGTAGCACGTGCCCCAGCAGGTATATTTCACTGGTCATCCCCAAAACCAACTCCTCTTTGGGCGCCTTTCCTTCCAGTTCTCTGCTGCCAATGACTGGAACGAATTGCAAAAAAAAAATCGCTGAAGCTGGAGTCTTATATCTCACTCACTAACTTGAAGCATTAGCTGTCAGAGCAGCTTACCGATCACTGCACCTGTACACAGCCCATCTGTAAATAGCCCACCCAACTACCTCTTCCCCAAATTGTTATTTATTTTTGGTATTTTGTACCCCAGTATCTCTACTTGCACATCATCTTCTGCACATCTATCACTCCAGTGTTTAATTGCTAAATTGTAATTTGTAAATTGCCTCTATGGCCTATGTATTGCCTTACCTCCCTAATCTTACTACATTTGCACACACTGTATATAGATTTTCTATTGTGTTATTGACTGTACATTTGTTTACTCCATGTGTAACTCTGTGTTGTATGTGTCGAACTGATTTGCTTTATCTTGGCCAGGTCGCAACTTGTTCTCAACTGGCCTATCTGGTTAAATAAAGGTGAATTAAATCAAATATATATGTTACACAGCTAGGTGGTGGGGGGTTAGTGGTGGTGGTGGTGGGGGTTAGTGGTGGTGGTGGGGGTTAGTGGTGGTGGTGGGGGTTAGTGGTGGTGGTGGTGGGGGTTAGTGGTGGTGGTGGTGGTGGGGGTTAGTGGTGGTGGTGGTGGTAGGGGTTTAGTGGTGGTGGTGGGGGTTAGTGGTGGTGGTGGTGGGGGTTAGTGGTGGTGGTGGTGGGGGTTAGTGGTGGTGGTGGTGGTGGTAGGGCGTTAGTGGTGGTGGTGGTGGGGGTTAGTGGTGGTGGTGGTAGGGCGTTAGTGGTGGTGGTGGTGGGGGTTAGTGCTGGTGGTGGGGGTTAGTGGTGGTGGTGGGGGTTAGTGGTGGTGGTGGTGGGGGTGGGGGTTAGTGGTGTAGGGGGTTAGTGGTGGTGGTGGTAGGGGGTTAGTGGTGGTGGTGGTAGGGGGTTAGTGGTGGTGGTGGGGGTTAGTGGTGGTGGTGGGGGTGGGGGTTAGTGGTGGTGGTGGTAGGGCGTTAGTGGTGGTGGTGGTGGGGGTTAGTGGTGGTGGTGGGGGTTAGTGGTGGGGGTGGTGGGGGTTAGTGGTGGTGGTGGTAGGGCGTTAGTGGTGGTGGTGGTGGTGGGGGTTAGTGCTGGTGGTGGGGGTTAGTGGTGGTGGTGGGGGTTAGTGGTGGTGGTGGTGGGGGTGGGGGTTAGTGATGTAGGGGGTTAGTGGTGGTGGTGGTAGGGGGTTAGTGGTGGTGGTGGTAGGGGGTTAGTGGTGGTGGTGGGGGTTAGTGGTGGTGGTGGTGGGGGTGGGGTTAGTGGTGGTGGTGGTAGGGCGTTAGTGGTGGTGGTGGTGGGGGTTAGTGGTGGTGGTGGGGGTTAGTGGTGGTGGTGGTGGGGGTGGGGGTTAGTGGTGTAGGGGGTTAGTGGTGGTGGTGGTAGGGCGTTAGTGGTGGTGGTGGTAGGGGGTTAGTAGTGGTGGGGGTGGGGGTTAGTGCTGGTAGGGGGTTAGTGGTGGTGGTGGTAGGGGGTTAGTGGTGGTGGTGGGGGTTAGTGGTGGTAGGGGGTTAGTGGTGGTGGTGGTAGGGGGTTAGTAGTGGTGGTGGGGGTTAGTGGTGGTGGGGGGTTAGTGGTGGTAGTGGTAGGGGGTTAGTGGTGGTGGTAGTAGGGGGTTAGTGGTGGTGGTGGTGGTAGGGGGGTTAGTAGTGGTGGTGGTGGGGGTTAGTGTTGGTAGGGGGTTAGTGGTGGTGGTGGTAGGGGGTTAGTGGTTGTAGGGGGTTAGTGGTTGTAGGGGGTTAGTGCTGGTAGGGGGTTAGTTGTGGTGGTGGTTGGGGGTTAGTGGTGGTGGTGGGGGGGGTAGCAGGGGTTAGTGGTGGTGGTGGGGGGGTGGCAGGGGTTAGTGGTGGTGGTAGGGGTTTAGTGGTGGTGGTGGGGGGTTAGTGGTGGTGATGGGGTTTAGTGGTGGTGATGGCAGGGGTTTAGTGGTGGTGGTGGGGGTTAGTGGTGGTAGTGGTAGGGGGTTAGTGGTGGTAGTGGTAGGGGGTTAGTGGTGGTGGTGGTAGGGGGTTAGTGGTGGTGGGGGTTAGTGGTGGTGGTGGGGGTTAGTGGTGGTGGTGGTGGGGGTTAGTGGTGGTGGTGGGGGTTAGTCGTGGTGGGGGTTAGTGGTGGTGGTGGTGGTGGGGGTTAGTGGTGGTGGTGGTAGGGGGTTAGTGGTGGTGGTGGTAGGGGGTTAGTAGTGGTGGTGGTAGGGGGTTAGTGGTGGTGATGGGGGTTAGTGGTGGTAGGGGGTTAGTGGTGGTGGTGGTAGGGGGTTAGTAGTGGTGGTGGGGGTTAGTGGTGGTGGGGGGTTAGTGGTGGTAGTGGTAGGGGGTTAGTGGTGGTGGTAGTAGGGGGTTAGTGGTGGTGGTGGTGGTAGGGGGTTAGTAGTGGTGGTGGTGGGGGTTAGTGTTGGTAGGGGGTTAGTGGTGGTGGTGGTAGCGGGTAAGTGGTTGTAGGGGGTTAGTGCTGGTAGGGGGTTAGTTGTGGTGGTGGTTGGGGGTTAGTGGTGGTGGTGGGGGGGTAGCAGGGGTTAGTGGTGGTGGTGGGGGGGGTGGCAGGGGCTAATGGTGGTGGTAGGGGTTTAGTGGTGGTGGTGGGGGGTTAGTGGTGGTGATGGGGTTTAGTGGTGGTGATGGCAGGGGTTTAGTGGTGGTGGTGGGGGTTAGTGGTGGTAGTGGTAGGGGGTTAGTGGTGGTGGTGGTAGGGGGTTAGTGGTGGTGGGGGTTAGTGGTGGTGGTGGGGGTTAGTGGTGGTAGTGGTAGGGGGTTAGTGGTGGTGGTAGTAGGGGGTTAGTGGTGGTGGTGGTGGTAGGGGGTTAGTAGTGGTGGTGGTGGGGGTTAGTGTTGGTAGGGGGTTAGTGGTGGTAGGGGGTTAGTGGTTGTAGGGGGTTAGTGGTTGTAGGGGGTTAGTGCTGGTAGGGGGTTAGTTGTGGTGGTGGTTGGGGGTTAGTGGTGGTGGTGGGGGGGTAGCAGGGGTTAGTGGTGGTGGGGGGGGGGTGGCAGGGGTTAGTGGTGGTGGTAGGGGTTTAGTGGTGGTGGTGGGGGGTTAGTGGTGGTGATGGGGTTTAGTGGTGGTGATGGCAGGGGTTTAGTGGTGGTGGTGGGGGTTAGTGGTGGTAGTGGTAGGGGGTTAGTGGTGGTGGTGGTAGGGGGTTAGTGGTGGTGGGGGTTAGTGGTGGTGGTGGTGGGGGTTAGTGGTGGTGGTGGGGGTTAGTCGTGGTGGGGGTTAGTGGAGGTGGTGGTGTTGGGGGTTAGTGGTGGTGGTGGTAGGGGGTTAGTGGTGGTGGTGGTAGGGGGTTAGTAGTGGTGGTGGTAGGGGGTTAGTGGTGGTGATGGGGGTTAGTGGTGGTGGTGGGGGTTAGTGGTGGTGGTGGGGGTTAGTGGTGGTAGGGGGTTAGTGGTGGTGGTGGTAGGGGGTTAGTGGTGGTGGTGGGGGTTAGTGGTGGTGGTGGTAGGGGGTTAGTGGTGGTGGTGGGGGTTAGTGGTGGTGGTGGGGGGTAGTGGTGGTAGGGGGTTAGTGGTGGTGGTGATAGGGGGTTAGTGGTGGTGGTGGTAGGGGGTTAGTGGTGGTGGTGGTAGGGGGTTAGTAGTGGTGGTGGTAGGGGTTAGTGCTGGTAGGGGGTTAGTGGTGGTGGTGGTAGGGGGTTAGTGGTGGTGGTGGGGGTTAGTGGTGGTAGGGGGTTAGTGGTGGTGGTGGTAGGGGGTTAGTAGTGGTGGTGGTAGGGGGTTAGTGGTGGTGGTAGTAGGGGGTTAGTGGTGGTGGTGGTAGGGGGTTAGTAGTGGTGGTGGTGGGGGTTAGTGGTGGTAGGGAGTTAGTGGTGGTGGTGGTAGGGGGTTAGTGGTTGTAGGGGGTAGGGGGTTAGTAGTGGTGGTGGTAGGGGGTTAGTGGCGGGGGGGTAGCAGGGGTTAGTGGTGAGGGTAGGGGTGGTGGTGGTAGGGGTTAGTAGTGGGGTGGGGTGGCGAGTAGCAGAGGTTAGTGGTGAGGGTAGGTGGGGGTGGTCGTTGGGGGTAGGTGGGGTGGTGGTAGGGGGTTAGTGGTGGGGTGGGGGAGTATCAGGGGTTAGTGGTGGGGTGGGGGGGGGGGGTAGCAGGGGTTAGTGGTGGGGTGGGGGGGGTAGCAGGGGTTAGTGGTGGTAGGTGGGGGTAGTGGTAGGGGGTTAGTGGTGGGGTGGTGGAGTATCAGGGGTTAGTGGTAAGGGTAGGTGGGGGTGGTGGTAGGGGGTAGGTGGAGGTTAGAGGGGCTCACCAGGAGATAATAATGAGAGGCATCATGTAGTTAGACAGAGGAGTAATACAAAACAAACCCAGCCAGCGGTTGGAGCTGATGACATTTCGACCCTGTGGATTAGTCCCTAGAGCCTGGGGATCGACACGGCCACTAAGTAGCCTACGCAGTCTGACCCGCTCAACGAGTTCTAGGAAAAGTGTTTATGACAAAAACAGATGTTCGTCAAGAGTCGTAAACACCGACGTATTTACAAACACCTGGTGTGGAGTGCTGAGATCCAAAGAACTTCCTGCAGGTAAACAGTAGCATTGCTTTAGCATGCTAGCACTTTACCAGTCACATACATGGTAAGAGTTAACATGCATCACTTACGGCTTTGTTGGTTGGTTGCAGTAACGGATGTGTTGAAATATAACAACCCTGTCTGGATGACTCTTCTGCTGAGAACTTACTGTTATTTTTAGAAGAACCAGGTAAAGTAATCAGTAGAAACTAGCCAGGTTTTGACTGAAGATTGAGACAAACACTCCAGGGACAGGCTCACCACAGGCCCAGAGAGGGAATGGTGGGGTCCTACAGGCATCTAGGAAGCCTTCTCCTAATGGAAAAAAGGGCCAACATCAAAGAGAGTCTAATATAGACCCCTTCTGTTGGCAGAGTAAAGACAGAGAACGAGAGAGAGAGACACTCACACACAAATGCAATTACACACAGTGCATCTCCTCCTGATTAGAAATCGATCAGTGCGTGGTGCTTAAACGTATTACCTTCTGGGCTCTCGGTGGTGTTCGTTCGCAGGAATCTCCTCAGACCTAATATCCTGTTTATATGCACTTGGCTCTCATCGATTTCCCCTTTACTTACCCCTTTTGGTGCCAACCCATTGCAGTAGAGCACCACGCCAGTAGTTAGCAGCATCTGAAGGAACGCTACACTAAAAGCCTGTTTGAAACGTAGAAACCGGAGCAAATCTCTGCTCAGATCAATTTTCACTGTGTTCTTGCATGTTTGGTGATGGAAATGCTGCTATTTTTCTCTCTTTCCTCTCCCTGACTGAGCTGTAGCAGAAAATCAGGAGTGATCATACAAGGCAGATACTTTGAACTAAACATCTTTGAGACATACCTGTATGGAGGGAAATTGGGTTCAGAGCAAAGGGAAAATAATACAAGGAATACATCAATTCACTTTTATTTTTAAGTAAGTCTGAAAAAATGTGCTAAAATTAAATTTAAAAAATAATAATAACGAGGCTATATACAGGGGTTGCCGGTACCGAGTCAATGTCTAGGTATACAGGTTATTGGAGGTAATTGAGGCAATATCGACATGCAGGTAGGGGTAAAGTGACATAGATAATAAACAGCGAGTAGCAGAAGGGAAAAATACGTATGTTTTATTTGATAATGTGCATATTTATATCCAAAAATCTCAGTTTACATTGACGCCTTACGTGCAGTAATGTTTTGATTCCAAAACATCTGGTGATTTTGCAGAAATACTCATAATAAACATTGATAAAGTGTTATTCACAAGTGTTATTCACAGAATTAAAGATAGACTTCTCCTTAATGCAACCGCTGTCTCAGATTTCAAAAACTTTACGGAAAAAGCATAATCTGAGAATGGTGCTCAGAACCCAAAACAGCCAGAGGAATATCCGCCATTTTGGAATCAACAAAGTTAGAAGCAACACTATAAATAGTCACTTACCTTTGATGATCTTCATCAGAAGGCACTCCCATGAATCCCAGTTCGACAATGATGACTGATTTGTTCCATAAAGTTCCATAAAATCCATAATTTATGTCCAAATAGCCACTTGTTGTTAGTGTGTTCAGCCCAGTAATCCATCTTCATGAGATCTGACGAGCATCAGAGCCGGTGTAGTAGGCTTGAATCTTAGTCCTGTATTGATGCTTTGCCTGTTTAATTGTTTGTCTGAGGGCTTACTGGGTTTTTATATAAATGTATGGATTAGTGTCCCGCTCCTTGAAAGCAGCAGCTTTAGCAGCAGCTTTAGCTCAGTGCTGACGTTGCCTGTAATCCATGGCTTCTGGTTGGAATATGTACGTACGGTCACTGTGTGGACGACGTCATCAATGCATTTATTAATGAAGCCGGTGACTGATGTGGTAAACTCCTCAATGCCATCAGATGAATCCCAGAACATAATCCCAGTCTGTGCTAGTAAAACAATCCTGTAGTTTAGAGTACGCATCATCTGAACACTTCCGTATTGAGCGAGTCACTGATACTTCCTATGTGAGTTTTTGCTTGTAAGCAAGAATCAGGAGGATATAATTGTGGTCAGATTTGCCCAATGGAGGGCTAGGAACAGCTTTGTATACGTCTCCCGTGTGTGGAGTAAAGGTGGTCTAGACTGTTTGTTTTATTTTCTCTGGTTGCATATGCAAAATGCTGGTAGAAATTTGGTAAAATGGATTCATGTTTTCCTGCAATAATTTATAATAATAATATCATTAATATAATTAATGAATAATAATTTCCCGGCCACTAGGAGATCTTCTTCTACATGTGCATTTTCTTGCTTGCTTATGGCCTTATGTAGCTTGTTGAGTCAGGCCTTGGTGCCTGCGTCGGTTTGAGGTTGTAAATAGACAGCTCCAACTCTCTCGTGTAAATAGTCTACAGCTTATCATCAGGTACTCTACCTCAGGCGAGGAAATACTCAAGACTTCTATAATATTAGATATCGCTCACCAGCTGTTACTGAGAAATAGACACAGACCGCCACCCCTCGTCTTACCAGTAGTTACTGTTCTGTCTTGCGGAAAACCCAGTCAACTGTATATTATCCATGTCCTTGTTTAGGTTTTTTCAGGCACAACTCGGTGAAACATAAGATATTACAGTTGGTAATGTCCCGTTGGAGGGATGGTCTCGAACGGAGCCAGCAGGACGGAGGGTAGAGACGGATAATGCACTCGCTGATGAGTTCACACCTCGGATCTGTGGCCACTTTATCTGCATTCCCTCTTCGTCTTTCACCTCTGATTGATTAAAGGAAAAAACGGAAAAAAACGCCATCCAGTCCAAGTTGAGTGATCACTGTTCTGATGTCCAGAAGTTATTACCCCCCAAAAAGTTACAAACAATGTGGGGAAAAAAAACACACAGAATAACATAATTGGGTAGGAGGATGTAAAATGGCAGCCTTCCCCTCCGGCACCATGGGGTGTGTAGACATGGAACATATAGTTCTCCCAGACCTTTTCAGTTCTCCAATGTCCACATCACTACAGTAACAGTTCACCCTGTTGCTGTCTACAACACTACATTAAAAGTCACCCTGCTCCTGTCCACAACACTATGGCAGTTCACCCTGCTCCTGTTCACATCACTATGGCAGTTCACCCTGCTCCTGTCTACCACACTATGGCAGGTCACCCTGCTTCTGTCCGCATCACTACAGTAACAGTTCACCCTGCTCCTGTCCACATCACTATGGCAGTTCACCCTGCTTCTGTCCGCATCACTACAGTAACAGTTCACCCTGCTCCTGTCCACATCACTATGGCAGTTCACCCTGCTCCTGTTCACATCACTATGGCAGTTCACCCTGCTCCTGTCTACCACACTATGGCAGGTCACCCTGCTTCTGTCCGCATCACTACAGTAACAGTTCACCCTGCTCCTGTCCACAACACTATGGCAGTTCACCCTGCTCCTGTTCACATCACTATGGCAGTTCACCCTGCTCCTGTCTACCACACTATGGCAGGTCACCCTGCTCCTGTCCACATCACTATGGCAGTTCACCCTGCTCCTGTCCACATCACTAAGGCAGTTAACCCTGCTCCTGTCCACAACACTATGGCAGTTCACTCTGCTCCTGTCTACATCACTATGGCAGTGCACCCTGCTCCTGTCTACATCACTATGGCAGTTCACTCTGCTCCTGTCTACATCACTATGGCAGTTCACCCTGCTCCTGTCCACATCACTATGGCAGTTCACCCTGCTCCTGTCCACATCACTATGGCAGTTCACCCTGCTCCTGTCCACAACACTATGGCAGTTCACTCTGCTCCTGTCTACATCACTATGGCAGTTCACCCTGCTCCTGTCTACATCACTATGGCAGTTCACCCTGCTCCTGTCTACATCACTATGGCAGTGCACCCTGCTCCTGTCTACATCACTATGGCAGTTCACCCTGCTCCTGTCTACATCACTATGGCAGTGCACCCTGCTCCTGTCTACATCACTATGGCAGTTCACCCTGCTTCTGTCCGCATCACTACAGTAACAGTTCACCCTGCTCCTGTCCACATCACTATGGCAGTTCACCCTGCTCCTGTTCACATCACTATGGCAGTTCAACCTGCTCCTGTCTACCACACTATGGCAGGTCACCCTGCTTCTGTCCGCATCACTACAGTAACAGTTCACCCTGCTCCTGTCCACAACACTATGGCAGTTCACCCTGCTCCTGTTCACATCACTATGGCAGTTCACCCTGCTCCTGTCTACCACACTATGGCAGGTCACCCTGCTCCTGTCCACATCACTATGGCAGTTCACCCTGCTCCTGTCTACATCACTATGGCAGTTCACCCTGCTCCTGTCTACATCACTATGGCAGTGCACCCTGCTCCTGTCTACATCACTATGGCAGTTCACCCTGCTCCTGTCTACATCACTATGGCAGTGCACCCTGCTCCTGTCTACATCACTATGGCAGTTCACCCTGCTCCTGTCTACATCACTATGGCAGTGCACCCTGCTCCTGTCTACATCACTACAGTAACAGTTCACCCTGCTCCTGTCCACAACACTACAGTAACAGTGCACCCTGCTCCTGTCTACAACACTATGGCAGTTTACCCTGCTCCTGTCCACAACACTACAGTAACAGTGCACCCTGCTCCTGTCTACAACACTATGGCAGTTCACCCTGCTCCTGTCCACAACACTATGGCAGTTCACCCTGCTCCTGTCTACAACACTATGGCAGTTTACCCTGCTCCTGTCTACAACACTATGGCAGTTTACCCTGCTCCTGTCCACAACACTACAGTAACAGTGCACCCTGCTCCTGTCTACAACACTATGGCAGTCCACCCTGCTCCTGTCTACATCACTACAGTAACAGTGCACCCTGCTCCTGTCTACATCACTATGGCAGTTCACCCTGCTCCTGTCCACATCACTACAGTAACACTTCACCCTGCTCCTGTTCACATCACTATGGCAGTTCACCTTGCTCCTGTCCACATCACTACAGTAACAGTTCACCCTGCTCCTGTCCACATCACTACAGTAACAGTTCACCCTGCTCCTGTCTACAACACTATGGCAGTTTACCCTGCTCCTGTCCACAACACTACAGTAACAGTGCACCCTGCTCCTGTCTACAACACTATGGCAGTCCACCCTGCTCCTGTCCACAACACTACAGTAACAGTGCACCCTGCTCCTGTCTACAACACTATGGCAGTCCACCCTGCTCCTGTCTACATCACTACAGTAACAGTGCACCCTGCTCCTGTCTACATCACTATGGCAGTTCACCCTGCTCCTGTCCACATCACTACAGTAACACTTCACCCTGCTCCTGTTCACATCACTATGGCAGTTCACCCTGCTCCTGTCCACATCACTACAGTAACAGTTCACCCTGCTCCTGTCCACATCACTACAGTAACAGTTCACCCTGCTCCTGTCTACATCACTATGGCAGTTCACCCTGCTCCTGTCCACAACACTATGGCAGTTCACCCTGCTCCTGTCTACAACACTATGGCAGTTCACCCTGCTCCTGTCTACAACACTATGGCAGTTTACCCTGCTCCTGTCTACATCACTATGGCAGTTCACCCTGCTCCTGTCCACAACACTATGGCAGTTCACCCTGCTCCTGTCTACAACACTATGGCAGTTCACCCTGCTCCTGTCTACAACACTATGGCAGTTCACCCTGCTCCTGTCCACATCACTATGGCAGTTCACCCTGCTCCTGTCCACATCACTATGGCAGTTCACCCTGCTCCTGTCCACAACACTATGGCAGTTCACTCTGCTCCTGTCTACATCACTATGGCAGTTCACCCTGCTCCTGTCTACATCACTATGGCAGTTCACCCTGCTCCTGTCTACATCACTATGGCAGTGCACCCTGCTCCTGTCTACATCACTATGGCAGTTCACCCTGCTCCTGTCTACATCACTATGGCAGTGCACCCTGCTCCTGTCTACATCACTATGGCAGTTCACCCTGCTCCTGTCTACATCACTATGGCAGTGCACCCTGCTCCTGTCTACATCACTATGGCAGTTCACCCTGCTCCTGTCTACATCACTATGGCAGTTCACCCTGCTCCTGTCTACATCACTATGGCAGTTCACCCTGCTCCTGTCTACATCACTATGGCAGTTCACCCTGCTCCTGTCTACATCACTATGGCAGTTCACCCTGCTCCTGTCTACATCACTATGGCAGTTCACCCTGCTCCTGTCTACATCACTATGGCAGTTCACCCTGCTCCTGTCTACTTTACTATGGCAGTTCACCCTGCTCCTGTCTACATCACTATGGCAGTTCACCCTGCTCCTGTCTACATCACTATGGCAGTTCACCCTGCTCCTGTCTACATCACTATGGCAGTTCACCCTGCTCCTGTCTACATCACTATGGCAGTTCACCCTGCTCCTGTCTACATCACTATGGCAGTTCACCCTGCTCCTGTCTACATCACTATGGCAGTTCACTCTGCTCCTGTCTACATCACTATGGCAGTTCACCCTGCTCCTGTCTACATCACTATGGCAGTTCACCCTGCTCCTGTCTACAACACTATGGCAGTTCACCCTGCTCTGGTCTACATCACTATGGCAGTTGACCCTGCTCCTGTCTACATCACTATTCCAGTTTATATTTTCTCCAACACAAACAAGAGTTTGTTCATAAAGACCTGAATATGACCAGTGCTTTTCTATGTTGTTTTCTTATTTATTCACAAAAACATTCCACTGTCAACAGTATTTTTACAGTGCTCAACATGTGTGTTTGCACAGAGGCCCATCCAGCCACTGAAACACAGTGTTTACTGATTATAGAGTTCAGTTTAGACACAGGACATTACAGAGTTTCCGATCCTAAAAGAAGGGCACATCGTGATCTTTTACCAAGGTTTAAAAGATAAAAGAGATGCATTGTCACTTCAAAACTCAATTAATAACAGAGGAAGTGAATTTGTTCTCGTAAAAAAAAAAGATCCCTCTAAATCAGGAACCAAGGGTCTTGATGGTGTCACAGTTTTGCCCCAGCTAACACACCTGACTCCAATAATCAACTAATCATGATCTTCAGTTTAGAATGCAATTAGAATGCAATTAGTTTAATCAGCTGTGTTTGCTAAGGATGCGGAAAAAGTGGAACACCACTCCAGCCTCATATCCCTGCTCTATGTAATCACAGGCATTACCATCTTAATAATATAATGGAAGTGTCACTGTTTTGGCAAAGTGACTCTTGTTGACTACAGTATACCTCTCCTGAAAGTCATTTCCAAAATCTATTGATGTAGGAATTGGGATGGCAAGTCTTACTACCTACCCCAGTAGCAGGAAGTGTTAGGAGACTTTTAAAGAGAAGAGAGCGAGAGAGCGACATTGTTTTGTCAATGTAAACACTTTTCCCATGCCAATAAAGCCCTTTGAATTTAATTGAATTTAGAATAAGTGAGGAAGCTACAGGGAAGGAGAGAGAGAGGGACATAGAGACAGAGAGAGGGACATGTTAATTTTTGTTGTTTTTCACTTTATATATTCACTTTGTATGTTGTCTACCTCACTTGCTTTGGCAATGTTAACACATGTTTCCCATGCCAATAAAGCCCTTGAATTGAATTGAATTGAATTGAGAGAGAGAGAGAGAGAGACAGAGACAGAGAGAGAGAGAGATGGACAGAGAGAGAGAGAGAGAGAGACAGAGAGAGACAGAGAGAGAGAGAGAGAGAGAGAGAGAGACAGAGAGGGACAGAGAGACAGAGAGAGGGACAGAGAGAGAGAGAGAGAGAGACAGAGAGAGAGAGAGAGAGAGAGAGAGAGAGAGAGAGAGAGAGAGAGAGAGAGAGAGAGAGAGAGAGAGAGAGAGAGACAGAGAGAGAGAGAGAGAGAGAGAGAGAGAGAGACAGAGAGAGAGAGAGAGAGAGAGAGAGAGAGAGAGAGAGAGAGACAGACAGACAGACAGACAGACAGACAGACAGACAGACAGACAGACAGACAGACAGACAGACAGACAGACAGACAGACAGACAGACAGACAGACAGACAGAGACAGAGAGAGAGAGAGAGGTAGCCGGATGGAAGGTGAGAGGGAGAGAGATAGAATGAGGGATAGAAGCAGGGCAAATCCTGTTTCATTTTATCTCATCTCCCATGTAATCCCTCCAGAAAAACCAGTAGCAAAAAAAGCCATCTCATCGCTTCTCAGGAAATGACAAGAGATAAACAGGGCCAGCCACAGCAGCCATTACCCATCATTACACTGCAGAGCGACCGTGAGAGAAGACACCACGCTGATCTACCCAGGATAAGAGAGGCAGAAAATATCACAGACATCTTATGTCCGATGTCCCATACCGTTCTAATCATTGTCCCGGGCCTTAGAGTGCAGGAGCCAAATGACCCGTTTCTGGGAGTTTGTAGCCAAATTGCCCGTCTTTTGGAGGTTGTAGCTAAATTGCCCATCTCTGGGAGTTTGTAGCCAAATTGCTCGTCTCTGGGAGTTTGTAGCCAAATTGCCAAATCTCTGGGAGTTTGTAGCTAAATTGCCCATCTCTGGGAGTTTGTAGCCAAATTGCTCGTCTCTGGGAGTTTGTAGCCACATTGCCTGTTTCTGGGAGTTTGTAGCCACATTAGATTTTTTAAATCAAAGCTTATGGTTTATTCTAATTTAAATATGAATTATAAAGACAGAAAATTACAATAAGTACCTATTTCAGTTAGATGGTGCAATTACAGAAGACATATCATTTTGAAATCCCAGATGGTCATTTAGGCCTACCAGTTCCAAATGATTCAACGGTCAGTCCAGCAAACATACTGTAGTGTTAATAAACCTTCTACGGAATTATTGAATACTTGTTTCTGATTGGCTAGAAGGGCATTAAAGACATTAAAACCAGATAAAAGACACCTGCAAATCATAAAGCAATAAGCACCTACACATTCAGGCTGTACATGCTACAAAGTTACAGAAGGGTAAACTAGCACACAAACCACATTGGAAAGATTGTAAACGCTGGTCCAGTGAAGAAAAAACATCTAGCTAGCTAGCATTCATTTGTTCTTGCAGAGCCATATTTTTTTTCTAAAGCATCTGATGACCTAAGGTGGTGAGTGAACATTAATTTCTCCAGTCGCTAATGTGTGGTCATTACATTTCTAGTTTGATCAGATATTTTCAAAAATTGATAATTTGCTTGCAATATTGGCAAGTTTGCTAGCAACAAACTAATTAGCTAAGGTAGCTAGCTTGTAGCCTAGTGTTTAATATGCAATGCAATCTCCTCGTAATGAACAGTGTCAAGGAGAAGGCATTTTGCCAGGCAAAGTTGGGCATCATCAGCTCATTGTTTTGGATGTATTTGAATGTCAATACATCCATAAGAGGTTGTGACTGTTAGCCGTAGCTAGTTGGCTAGCTAGCAAGCAAGGGATAAGAATGTTGCCAGCGAGCATGGCAACAGAAAGTAAGTAAGAGAGGGAAATAAGTAAGTAAGTAAGTAAGTAGGACAGGGAAATAAGTAAGTAAGTAAGTAGGACAGGGAAATAAGTAAGTAAGTAAGTAAGTAGGACAGGGAAATAAGTAAGTAAGTAAGTAGGTAAGTAAGTAGGACAGGGAAATGACTACACATTGTTTGCTGTAGCATTTTGTTTGGGAGAGCAGTTATTTATCGTCTCAGAAGAGATCCTTGGTGTCCACATCACTAACAAACTATCATGTTCCAAACACACCAAGACAGTCGTGAAGAAGAAAAATCACAACACAGAGAACAATGTCTGCTGAAACAGGGAGAGAGAGGGAGAGATAGAGGGGGAGGAGGAGAAAAGAGAGAGAGAGAGAGACAGAGACTTTTGACTTTCTTTAATGAAACATTCTCATTTAATTTAAAACCTCACCAACACCCACCACCCCCTTAAAATAAAACACCAACATATGTCCTGTACGGCATACATGTACCCTACACTCCTTTCCCTCTACCACATGATACAAAAAACACACCACACATCACAATAACCAAGATCTCCCCCAACACACCATATCTCCTGAAACATCTTCCCTAACTATACAGACAGCCCCCCAACACACCATATCTCCTGAAACATCTTCCCTAACTATACAGACAGCCCCCCCAACACACCATATCTCCTGAAACATCTTCCCTAACTATACAGACAGCCCCCCAACACACCATATCTCCTGAAACATCTTCCCTAACTATACAGACAGCCCCCCAACACACCATATCTCCTGAAACATCTTCCCCAACTATACAGACAGCCCCCCCAACACAACATATCTCCTGAAACATCTTCCCTAACTATACAGACAGCCCCCCAACACACCATATCTCCTGAAACATCTTCCCCAGCTATACAGACAGCCCCCCAACACACCATATCTCCTGAAACATCTTCCCCAGCTATACAGACAGCCCCCCAACACACCATATCTCCTGAAACATCTTCCCCAACTATACAGACAGCCCCCCAACACACCATATCTCCTGAAACATCTTCCCCAACTATACAGACAGCCCCCCAACACACCATATCTCCTGAAACATCTTCCCCAACTATACAGACAGCCCCACAACACACCATATCTCCTGAAACATCTTCCCCAACTATACAGACAGCCCCCCAACACACCATATCTCCTGAAACATCTTCCCCAACTATACAGACAGCCCCCCAACACACCATATCTCCTGAAACATCTTCCCCAACTATACAGACAGCCCCCCAACACACCATATCTCCTGAAATATCTTCCCCAACTATACAGACAGCCCCCCAACACACCATATCTCCTGAAACATCTTCCCTAACTATACAGACAGCCCCCCAACACACCATATCTCCTGAAACATCTTCCCCAGCTATACAGACAGCCCCCCAACACACCATATCTCCTGAAAAATCTTCCCCAGCTATACAGACAGCACCCCAACACACCATATCTCCTGAAACATCTTCCCCAACTATACAGACAGCCCCCCAACACACCATATCTCCTGAAACATCTTCCCCAACTATACAGACAGCCCCCCAACACACCATATCTCCTGAAACATCTTCCCCAACTATACAGACAGCCCCCCAACACACCATATCTCCTGAAACATCTTCCCCAGCTATACAGACAGCCCCCCAACACACCATACCTCCTGAAACATCTTCCCCAACTATACAGACAGCCCCCCAACACACCATATCTCCTGAAACATCTTCCCCAACTATACAGACAGCACCCCAACACACCATATCTCCTGAAACATCTTCCCCAACTATACAGACAGCCCCCCAACACACCATATCTCCTGAAACATCTTCCCCAACTATACAGACAGCCCCCCAACACACCATATCTCCTGAAACATCTTCCCCAACTATACAGACAGCCCCCCAACACACCATATCTCCTGAAACATCTTCCCCAACTATACAGACAGCCCCCCAACACACCATATCTCCTGAAACAACTCCATACTTTATAGAACTTTATAGAACTCAAATTCTACCCTAAGGCACACAGAGACAATCCCTTTCAATTATAGTAAAGGGTCTGTTATCCCCCACCTTTGACCCTGTTCCTCCTTATAGACAACTTTGCCTGAGCAAACAGAAAATTCAACAAAACACATTTGGCCATCTCCTTATTTGAATAACTGTTTACGTTCCCCAGTTGTTGTGTTGTGGGTTTGTATATGTGTGTATTTCAGGAAAACGCTTCCTGGAATCCTAAAGCAGCTGATTGGTCAGCCCCATTGCTAATTGGAGCTCTGATCCCTCCCTCTCGTCAGGGGATACAGCTGTCTCTGCAATTACCAACTCCTTCTCCAGCTTGATAAAAGCCAGTGTTCCTGCCCCAAGGGGTAAAGAGCTTCTTTTTTTATGTCCTGTGTTGGTTGCTGTGGCAGCCAGTAAAAGTTTTGTTGATATTACTTTGTAGCCGCTCCTTCAGAGGTATCTGTATGCCGTTAGGACTTAGTGTTTTTGATTATCGAAATTGTTCACTTGAAGTATTAGTAATTATTCTGTTTAATTTGTTCCCAAGGGGGGAAGGGGAACGCACCTTGGGAGTGTTTAGGCAAGAGGCCTGCGGCCATACATAACCCATAACATTTAATCTGTCTATGCACACTAGGTAAGACCTGGGCGGACCACCCCCTGTATTTTGGTTAGCGTGCCAGGTGGTGCTAAAGGCTAGGTAAGACCTGGGCGGACACGCCCTGTATTTTGGTTAGCACGCCAGGTGGTGCTAAAGGCTAGGTAAGACCTGGGCGGACCACGCCCCGTATTTTGGGTAGCGCGCCAGGTGGTGCTAAAGGCTAGGTAAGACCTGGGCGGACACACCCTGTATTTTGGTTAGCACGCCAGGTGGTGCTAAAGGCTAGGTAAGACCTGGGCGGACTCGCCCTGTATTTTGGTTAGCGCGCCAGGTGGTGCTAAATGCTAGGTAAGACCTGGGCGGACCACACCCTGTATTTTGGGTAGCACGCCAGGTGGTGCTAAAAGTTAAGGCAGTAGTGGGAAGGCAGGTAAGGTAGGAGAGGGGACTCTAACGTTTACTTTCTTTATTTTCGTTCTGTCCAGCACCTTTACCCGACTTTACCTTGTTTAGGAATAATACGTTCCCTGTAAACTGTATTTTTCTCTACCTCTGTCGTCCTTTCCCGCACCTACGATCACATGCTTTTTTCACTCCATGGGGAGTTGAGATGGGGTGGCAGGGTAGCCTAGTGGTTAGAGCGTTGGACTAGTGACCGGAAGGTTGCAAGTTCAAATCCCCGAGCTGACAAGGTACAAATCTGTTGTTCTGCCCCTGAACAGACAGTTAACCCACTGTTCCTATGCCGTCATTGAAAATAAGAATTTGTTCATGTTCTTAAAGGTAAAAAAATAAATAATAATATGTAGCTGGGTGTTGCATTCCCTCCAAAAGGCGTATGTAACAATACCTGTATAAACATCACAACAGTAAAAAACCACACCCCAACCTCTCACACAGACATTCCAACAGAGACACTAATGGCATTAACCTGGCACACACAGAAAACACATGAATCACAGTTTCTCTCATAACACAGAAGGACACCCCAGGCCGACTCCCTGTGCCAACCTGCTGTTAGTGGCCAGGGCTCCATGTAGAACCCTCCACTGGAGGTCCCCTGACCTTTTTGGTACTGGGAGTTTGTAGAGCCCCCTCCATCTAAAACCTACCATACTCTCCACCCCACATACCTACTGCCACGGATGTGCCTTCACTCCTGTTAGGCTCCTAATGTTCCTTACCTTAATGCAGCGGTTGTAGAGGGCTTTCTCTCCCACCCCTTCAAACTCCCCCAGGCTCTGAGTGTAAAAATCGAACAGGTCCTCCAGACCCCTTTGCCAGTCCCCAGGCTGTCGTCACCTGCAGTGGCGGAAACATTGGTAGCTCCTCCCCCGTTGGCCGCTCAAACACCCCACCCTTACCGGCTAAGACAGTGCCTCCTGGACCTCCTCCAGGAATCTCTCCAGCAGCCTAAGAGACGTTATTCCTATTTGTTGTGCCACGACCTCTGGGGTTTTCCACCCCTCCCCTCTCAGCAGTCGCAGGTCACACAGCCTTTGTAAACCCACCGCCATCAGTTGCCTTTGCCGGGCGGCCGACTGAACCTATCTCAAAGAGATAGCTGGGTTGTGGAAGATAGGCTCCTCCTACATCCACAGGCCAGGCTCCACACCCCCTTCTCGTGTGGGCCTTAGCAGCTGCCAGGCCCTCAGCACTGCAGAGTAAAAGTCTGAGAGACCTGCTGTACTCAGCCTCTCCAGCTTCATGAGGAACATCTGCCTTTCCAACCCTAATCCGCCAGGTTTCCTCAGCAGCATGCTGGCTCCCTCCAGCTGACATCAGTATGGTACAGCAGTCTCTGCGCCCCCTTCAGTCAGAATGCAGCCACCCTGCTCTCCAGTTCCACCAGGCCCTGTCCTCCTTCGTGGACGGTCATGTACAACACTGCCGCCCTCAGCCAGTGATGGCCCGACCAGAAAAAGTCCACCAGCTTGTGTTGCAGGTCTGTGAGCAGACCAGCGGGGGGGGGTTGAGGAAAGCCAGTTTATGCCAAAGGGAAGATACCGCCAGGTTGTTGACTATCAGCACCCTCGTCAGCTAAGGTAAACTGGGGCAAGAGCAAAGCTCTGTTATGTGGGGCTTGCTCTGATTCCTGGACATGTAAAAACGATCAATTTGGGCCTCACTCACTCAGACCCAAAGACATTCATCCATGTATACTGTCTTGTGTGGGACGACCACCAGCGTCTCCTCAGGCGCTACCTGTGAGAGTTCCTGTCTAAGGCACCCAAATAGAACCCCACCCTCTCTCTCCCTGTGTTAGGTGCATAGAAATTAACCTCTCTGCGCACCGAACCCGGCAGGTAGATTAAATTCGACAACATACGGTGATCGCTACATAAATAGTAATATTAAACCTACATGAAAATACAACTGTCTCACATGGTTCGAAAGCCTAGAATCTTGCTAATCCAACTGCGTTGTCAGATTTAAAAAAGGATTTACTGCGAAAGAATACGATGCGATTATCTGAGGACAGAGCCCCATAAAAAAAACTATTTCAACCAGCACAGGCATAACAAAATCACAAATTGCAATAAAATAAATAGTTTACCTTTGACGATCTTCCTCTGTTTGCAATCACAATGCTCATTGTTACACAATGAATGGTCTTTTGTATGATAAAATAAATGTTTATAGCCTAACACAAAACATTTTGTGAATCACTTGTGTCGTGAATTCCGTCTCACTCAATTTTCAACAACACATTCGATGTAAATACACACACTAAACGTGACTTTATCCAGTCACATTTGGTTTCATTGCAATCAACTGGTTGTTTGTAACACAACCAAACTTGATGGGTCATTTCGCGGGACGTATTGACTGAAAGAAACCAATTTGAAGACAAGTAATGACATCATTGTTCACCAATGATATGACCGCTGTTTCATTGATTGACTGTATTTTAACCAATGACCACTGATCGTCTTGAAATCTAGCTTGGTCGATAGCCAATGAGCTGAGGTAAACGGCAATATGTAATGGTTATGTTTTGGAAGACCAACCCATGTAGTAAACTCTGGCGTAAAGAGGGTCATTCGCCATTGAAGATTCATACTGGAAGGAGCCACGCATGTTATGCACAGCACTATTTTGGTGAAGCGCATCTTCATCTGTTTATATATCAATCAGTATGGTGACTAATATATTATATATATATATAACATATTATACTAGAGACAGTAGATCTAGCTGGTCTGTCATATTATAATAGAGACAGTAGATCTAGCTGGTCTGTCATATTATAATAGAGACAGTAGATCTAGCTGGTCTGTCATATTATAATAGAGACAGTAGATCTAGCTGGTCTGTCATATTATACTAGAGACAGTAGATCTAGCTGGTCTGTCATATTATAATAGAGACAGTAGATCTAGCTGGTCTGTCATAATATAATAGATACAGTAGATCTAGCTGGTCTGTCATATTATACTAGAGACAGTAGATCTAGCTGGTCTGTCATATTATAATAGAGACAGTAGATCTAGCTGGTCTGTCATAATATAATAGATACAGTAGATCTAGCTGGTCTGTCATAATATAATAGAGACAGTAGATCTAGCTGGTCTGTCATATTATAATAGAGACAGTAGATCTAGCTGGTCTGTCATATTATAATAGAGACAGTAGATCTAGCTGGTCTGTCATATTATAATAGAGACAGTAGATCTAGCTGGTCTGTCATATTATAATAGAGACAGTAGATCTAGCTGGTCTGTCATATTATAATAGAGACAGTAGATCTAGCTGGTCTGTCATATTATAATAGAGACAGTAGATCTAGCTGGTCTGTCATAATATAATAGATACAGTAGATCTAGCTGGTCTGTCATAATATAATAGAGACAGTAGATCTAGCTGGTCTGTCATATTATAATAGAGACAGTAGATCTAGCTGGTCTGTCATAATATAATAGAGACAGTAGATCTAGCTGGTCTGTCATATTATAATAGAGACAGTAGATCTAGCTGGTCTGTCATAATATAATAGATACAGTAGATCTAGCTGGTCTGTCATAATATAATAGAGACAGTAGATCTAGCTGGTCTGTCATAATATAATAGATACAGTAGATCTAGCTGGTCTGTCATAATATAATAGATACAGTAGATCTAGCTGGTCTGTCATAATATAATAGATACAGTAGATCTAGCTGGTCTGTCATAATATAATAGATACAGTAGATCTAGCTGGTCTGTCATAATATAATAGAGACAGTAGATCTAGCTGGTCTGTCATAATATAATAGAGACAGTAGATCTAGCTGGTCTGTCATAATATAATAGAGACAGTAGATCTAGCTGGTCTGTCATATTATAATAGAGACAGTAGATCTAGCTGGTCTGTCATATTATAATAGAGACAGTAGATCTAGCTGGTCTGTCATAATATAATAGAGACAGTAGATCTAGCTGGTCTGTCATATTATAATAGAGACAGTAGATCTAGCTGGTCTGTCATATTATAATAGAGACAGTAGATCTAGCTGGTCTGTCATATTATAATAGATACAGTAGATCTAGCTGGTCTGTCATATTATAATAGATACAGTAGATCTAGCTGGTCTGTCATATTATAATAGATACAGTAGATCTAGCTGGTCTGTCATAATATAATAGAGACAGTAGATCTAGCTGGTCTGTCATAATATAATAGAGACAGTAGATCTAGCTGGTCTGTCATAATATAATAGAGACAGTAGATCTAGGGTAAGATACAGTAGATCTAGCTGGTCTGTCATAATATAATAGAGACAGTAGATCTAGCTGGTCTGTCATAATATAATAGAGACAGTAGATCTAGCTGGTCTGTCATAATATAATAGAGACAGTAGATCTAGCTGGTCTGTCATAATATAATAGAGACAGTAGATCTAGCTGGTCTGTCATAATATAATAGAGACAGTAGATCTAGCTGGTCTGTCATAATATAATAGAGACAGTAGATCTAGCTGGTCTGTCATAATATAATAGAGACAGTAGATCTAGCTGGTCTGTCATAATATAATAGAGACAGTAGATCTAGCTGGTCTGTCATAATATAATAGAGACAGTAGATCTAGCTGGTCTGTCATAATATAATAGAGACAGTAGATCTAGCTGGTCTGTCATAATATAATAGAGACAGTAGATCTAGCTGGTCTGTCATAATATAATAGAGACAGTAGATCTAGCTGGTCTGTCATAATATAATAGAGACAGTAGATCTAGCTGGTCTGTCATAATATATAGATACAGTAGATCTAGCTGGTCTGTCATAATATAATAGAGACAGTAGATCTAGCTGGTCTGTCATAATATAATAGATACAGTAGATCTAGCTGGTCTGTCATAATATAATAGATACAGTAGATCTAGCTGGTCTGTCATAATATAATAGATACAGTAGATCTAGCTGGTCTGTCATAATATAATAGAGACAGTAGATCTAGCTGGTCTGTCATAATATAATAGAGACAGTAGATCTAGCTGGTCTGTCATAATATAATAGAGACAGTAGATCTAGCTGGTCTGTCATAATTATAATAGAGACAGTAGATCTAGCTGGTCTGTCATAATATAATAGAGACAGTAGATCTAGCTGGTCTGTCATAATATAATAGAGACAGTAGATCTAGCTGGTCTGTCATAATATAATAGAGACAGTAGATCTAGCTGGTCTGTCATATTATAATAGAGACAGTAGATCTAGCTGGTCTGTCATATATAATAGAGACAGTAGATCTAGCTGGTCTGTCATAATATAATAGAGACAGTAGATCTAGCTGGTCTGTCATAATATAATAGAGACAGTAGATCTAGCTGGTCTGTCATAATATAATAGAGACAGTAGATCTAGCTGGTCTGTCATAATATAATAGAGACAGTAGATCTAGCTGGTCTGTCATAATATAATAGAGACAGTAGATCTAGCTGGTCTGTCATATTATAATAGAGACAGTAGATCTAGCTGGTCTGTCATAATATAATAGAGACAGTAGATCTAGCTGGTCTGTCATAATATAATAGATACAGTAGATCTAGCTGGTCTGTCATAATATAATAGAGACAGTAGATCTAGCTGGTCTGTCATAATATAATAGAGACAGTAGATCTAGCTGGTCTGTCATAATATAATAGATACAGTAGATCTAGCTGGTCTGTCATAATATAATAGAGAGTCAGTAGATCTAGCTGGTCTGTCATAATATAATAGATACAGTAGATCTAGCTGGTCTGTCATATATAATAGAGACAGTAGATCTAGCTGGTCTGTCATAATATAATAGAGACAGTAGATCTAGCTGGTCTGTCATAATATAATAGAGACAGTAGATCTAGCTGGTCTGTCATAATATAATAGAGACAGTAGATCTAGCTGGTCTGTCATAATATAATAGAGACAGTAGATCTAGCTGGTCTGTCATATTATAATAGAGACAGTAGATCTAGCTGGTCTGTCATAATATAATAGATACAGTAGATCTAGCTGGTCTGTCATAATATAATAGAGACAGTAGATCTAGCTGGTCTGTCATAATTATAATAGATACAGTAGATCTAGCTGGTCTGTCATATTATAATAGAGACAGTAGATCTAGCTGGTCTGTCATAATATAATAGATACAGTAGATCTAGCTGGTCTGTCATAATATAATAGAGACAGTAGATCTAGCTGGTCTGTCATAATATAATAGAGACAGTAGATCTAGCTGGTCTGTCATAATATAATAGAGACAGTAGATCTAGCTGGTCTGTCATAATATAATAGAGACAGTAGATCTAGCTGGTCTGTCATAATATAATAGAGACAGTAGATCTAGCTGGTCTGTCATAATATAATAGAGACAGTAGATCTAGCTGGTCTGTCATATATAATAGAGACAGTAGATCTAGCTGGTCTGTATAATATAATAGAGACAGTAGATCTAGCTGGTCTGTCATAATATAGAATAGCTGGTCTGTAAAAGATGTACAGTAGATCTAGCTGGTCTGTCATAATATAATAGAGACAGTAGATCTAGCTGGTCTGTCATATATAATAGAGACAGTAGATCTAGCTGTCTGTCATAATATAATAGAGACAGTAGATCTAGCTGGTCTGTCATAATATAATAGAGACAGTAGATCTAGCTGGTCTGTCATATTATAATAGAGACAGTAGATCTAGCTGGTCTGTCATAATATAATAGAGACAGTAGATCTAGCTGGTCTGTATAATATAATAGAGACAGTAGATCTAGCTGGTCTGTCATAATATAATAGATACAGTAGATCTAGCTGGTCTGTCATATATAATAGAGACAGTAGATCTAGCTGGGTTCTGTCATATTATATAGATACAGTAGATCTAGCTGGTCTGTCATAATATAATAGATACAGTAGATCTAGCTGGTCTGTCATAATATAATAGATACATAGATCTAGCTGGTCTGTCATAATATAATAGATACAGTAGATCTAGCTGGTCTGTCATATATAATAGATGACAGTAGATCTAGCTGGTCTGTCCATAATATAATAGAGACAGTAGATCTAGCTGGTCTGTCATATATATAGAGGACAGTAGATCTAGCTGGTTCTGTCATAATATAATAGAGACAGTAATCTAGCTGGTCTGTCATAATATAATAGAGACAGTAGATCTAGCTGGTCTGTCATAATATAATAGAGACAGTAGATCTAGCTGGTCTGTCATATAATATAATAGAGACAGTAGATCTGCTGGTCTGTCAGAATTAATAGAGACAGTAGATCTAGCTGGTCTGTCATACATATAATAGAGACAGTAGATCTAGCGGGTCTGTCATAATATAATAGATACAGTAGATCTAGCTGGTCTGTCATAATATAATAGAGACAGTAGATCTAGCTGGTCTGTCATAATATAATAGATACAGTAGATCTAGCTGGTCTGTTCATAATTATAATAGATACAGTAGATCTAGCTGGTCTGTCATAATATACTAGATACAGTAGATCTAGCTGGTCTGTCATAATATAATAGATACAGTAGATCTAGCTGGTCTGTCATAATATAATAGATACAGTAGATCTAGCTGGTCTGTCATAATATAATAGAGACAGTAGATCTAGCTGGTCTGTCATAATATAATAGATACAGTAGATCTAGCTGGTCTGTCATAATATAATAGATACAGTAGATCTAGCTGGTCTGTCATATATAATAGAGACAGTAGATCTAGCTGGTCTGTCATAATATAATAGAGACAGGATAGCTGGTCTGTCATAATATAATAGATACAGTAGATCTAGCTGGTCTGTCATATTATAATAGATACAGTAGATCTAGCTGGTCTGTCATAATATAATAGATACAGTAGATCTAGCTGGTCTGTCATAATATAATAGATACAGTAGATCTAGCTGGTCTGTCATATATAATAGAGACAGTAGATCTAGCTGGTCTGTCATAATATAATAGATACAGTAGATCTAGCTGGTCTGTCATATTATAATAGAGACAGTAGATCTAGCTGGTCTGTCATATTATACTAGAGACAGTAGATCTAGCTGGTCTGTCATAATATAATAGATACAGTAGATCTAGCTGGTCTGTCATATTATACTAGAGACAGTAGATCTAGCTGGTCTGTCATAATATATAGATACAGTAGATCTAGCTGGTCTGTCATATTATAATAGAGACAGTAGATCTAGCTGGTCTGTCATATTATAATAGAGACAGTAGATCTAGCTGGTCTGTCATATTATAATAGATACAGTAGATCTAGCTGGTCTGTCATATTATAATAGAGACAGTAGATCTAGCTGGTCTGTCATATTATAATAGAGACAGTAGATCTACCTGGTCTGTCATATTATAATAGAGACAGTAGATCTAGCTGGTCTGTCATATTATAATAGAGACAGTAAATCTAGCTGGTCTGTCATATTATAATAGAGACAGTAGATCTAGCTGGTCTGTCATATTATAATAGAGACAGTAGATCTAGCTGAAATGTCATATTATAATAGAGACAGTAGATCTAGCTGGTCTGTCATATTATAATAGAGACAGTAGATCTAGCTGGTCTGTCATATTATAATAGAGACAGTAGATCTAGCTGGTCTGTCATATTATAATAGAGACAGTAGATCTAGCTGAAATGTCATAAAATGGGAGCCCCCAGTGCCAAGGTGTCCATCTCCCACTGAAGCTGGTTCATCCAGCCGACACCTGTTGTCTCAGCACTACTGGGGCATGGACCCCCAAAAATGTCCCCATTCCAACTGCAATAAAGGACTACAACAGGAGCATGGAAGATGTGGACCTGTCAGATGCGCTGATAGGCTATTACAATGTGCTCCATAAGACGATGAAATTGACCTTCTATCATTTCAACGACTTTGCTGTGGTGAATGCATTCATCCTACACAAGGACATGGCTAAGAGCTGTGGAAAGCCCCCCATCTCACAGGTAGCCTTCAGAGAGCTGCTCATCAAGGAGCTTGCTGGCTACAGCACCACTACACCACTGCACCACATTCTGGACCCTCTACCTTTGTCCCTTCTGCTCCTGCCACAAGTGGTGTTCATCTGCCCAAATGTATTTTTGCAGGCATGGATGTGCCTCAGGGCCAAAAGGGCACAGCATGGAGGCATCGCTGTGTTGTTTGCAAAATGAAGTCCCACATCACCTGCACCACATGCTTGGTGACCCTCTGCTTTACAGCAGAAAGAGACTGCTATGGCACCTGGCATCAGCAGCACAATATTGTGTAGAGGACTGAGGGTCTTCCAAATATTGAAAGTGTTATTTTGTAAATGTATATATATTTTGTTCATGTTTTTTCTCCCCCATTTTTTGGGGATGTGTGTTAGAATTCCCATTTTGGTATTTTGTATATAGTTATTCCATTCAAAATGTATAACTTCACCAATTTGACCACTTGGGTACATTTGGGCTACTTGTGTGGGACACCTGGGTAACTTCATGATAAATGTCATGTAGTACACTCATTTTGGAAGTTATCATTCTGAAACTTTGCACAAGTACTGCTGCCCTCTTATGTTTTTCACTGGAATTGTCACCATCATCCTATCTGAATGTTTGTTTTGTCTTGTTCATTTTAAAGATGTTGATACAACAATAAAAAACATATGTTTTTTTCTAAACCAGATCTATTGTGTTATATTCTCCTACATTCAGTTCACATTTACACAAACTTCAGAGTGTCTTCTTTCAAATGAAACCAATAATATGCATATCCTTGGTTCTGGGCTTGAGCTACAGGCAATTCGATTTGGGCATGTCTTCAGGAGGAAATTGAAAAAAGTAGGGGGGTAGCTGAAAGAGATTTTAAGCGAGCCTACCCGGAGAGTCTCCATAAGAATTGGGAGAAAAGCCAGCAAAGAAAGAAACCAATAACAAATGTCAAAATGTCACAGTGCCAGACAAAAATTATTCATCTAAAACAGTGTCTGAAGGTAGACGTTTATGCACTCTTGTGACCCATTTCCTCAAACTGTTTCCTGGGTGAGAGGACACCATGGGTGACAGGACACCCTGAACAAAGGGAGGGCCAAAATCAAAAGTAACAGCAGGTATCAGGTGTGGCCACCAGCTGCATTATGCACTGCAGTGTATCTCCTCCTCATGGACCAGATTTGCCAGTTCTTGCAGTGAGATGTTACCCCACTCTTCCACCAAGGCACCTGCAAGTTCCCGGCCATTTCTGGAGGGAATGGCCCTAGCCCTCACCCTCCGATCCAACGGGTCCTAGACGTGCTCAAAGGGATTGAGATCCAGTCTCTTCGCTGGCCATGGCAGAACACTGACAATCCTTTCTTGCAGGAAATCATGCCCAGAACAAGCATTATGGCTGTCATGTTGGAGGGTCATGTCAGGATGAGCCTGCAGGAAGGGAACCACATGAGGGAGGAAGATGTCTTCCCTGTCACAGACAGCGTTCACATTGCCTGCAATGACAACAAGCTCAGTCCGATGATGCCATGACACACCGCCCCAGACCATGATGGATACTCCACCTCCAAATCGATCCTGCCCCAGAGTACAGGCCTTAGACCTATATCTGTCCTTCCCTGTTTTTCTAAGGTCTTTAAAAGCCAAGTTAAAAACAGATTAACAAACAGATTACCGACCATTATGAATCACACCGTACCTTCTCCACTATGCAATCTGGTTTCAGAGCCTGTCATGGGTGCACCTCAGCCACGCTCAAGGTTATAAACGACATCATAACCGCCATCGATAAGAGACATTACTGTGCAGCCGTTTTCATCGACCTGATCAAGGCTTTTGACTCTGTCAAAACACCACATTCTTATTGGCAGATTTGAAAGCCTCGGTTTCTCAAATGATTGCCTGGGATGGTTTACCAACTACTTCTCTGATAGAGTTCAGTGTGTCAAATCGGAGGGCCTGTTGTCCGAACCTCTGGCAGTCTCTATGGGGGTGCCACAGGGTTCAATCCTCGGGCCGACTTTCTTCTCTGTATATATCAACGATGTCGCTCTTGCTGCTGGTGATTCTCTGATACACCTCTACGCAGACAACACCATTCTGTATACTTCTGGCCCTTCTTTGAACAATGTGTTAACCTCCAGATGAGCAACTCTACAACTCTCCTTCCGTGGCCTCCAACTGCTCTTAAAGCAAGTACAACTAAATGCATGCTCTTCAACCGATCACTTCCCGCACCTGCGCGCCCGTCCAGCATCACTACTGTGGACGGCTCTGACTTAGAATACGTGGACAACTATAAATACCTAGGTGTCTGGTTAGATTGTAAACTCTCCTTCCAGACTCACATTAAGCATCTCCAATCCAAAATTACATCTAGATTTGGCTTCTTCCTATTTCGCAACAAAGCATCCTTCACTCATGCTGCCAAACATACCCTCATAAAACTGACCATCCTACCAATCCTCGACTTCGGTGATGTCATCTATAAAAATAGCCTCCCACACTCTACTTAACAAACTGGATGCAGTCTATCACAGTACCATCTGTTTTGTCACCAAAGGCCCATACACTACCCATCATTGCGACCTGTACGCTCTCGTTGGTTGACCCTCGCTTCATATTCGTCGCCAAACCCACTGGCTACAGGTTATCTACAAGTCTCTGCTAGGTAAAGCCCCGCCTTATCTCAGCTCACTGGTCACCATAACAGCACCCACTCGTAGCACGTGCTCCAGCAGGTATATCTCACTGGTCACCCCCAAAGCCAATTCCTCCTTTGGTCGTCTTTCCTTCCAGTTCTCTGCTACCAATGACTGGAACGAACTGCAAAAATCTCTGAAGCTGGAGACTCATATCTCCCTCACTAGCTTTAAGCACCAGCTGTTAGAGCAGCTCACAGATCACTGCACCTGTACATAGCTCATCTGTAAACAGCCCATCAATCTACCTACCTCATTCCCATAATGTATTTATTTATTTATCGTTCTCCTTTGCACCCCAGTATCTCTACTTGCACATTCATCTTCTGAACATCTACCATTCCAGTGTTTAATTGCTATTTTGTAATTACTTCACCACCATGGCCTATTTATTACCTTAACTCCCTTATCTTACCTCATTTGCACTCACTGTATATAGACTTTTTGTTTTATTTTGTTCTACTGTATTATTGACTATGTTTTGTTTATTCCATGTGTAACTCTGTGTTGTTGTATTCTGTCAAATTGCTACGCTTCATCTTGGCCAGGACGCAGTTGTAAATGAGAACTTGTTCTTAACTACCCTACCTGGTTAAATAAAGGTGAAACAAATACAATTACAAATACATGTCTGATGAGGACCAGCCTAAAAGCTCCTCTCTCAGGCTTTTGCGGACGGTCTGAGCGGACACAGATGGAGGGATTGTGCGTTCCTGGTGTAACTGGGGCAGTTGATGTTGCCACCCTGTACTTGTCACGCAGGTGTGATGTTCAGATGTACCGATCCTGTGCAGGTGTTGTTATATGTGGTCTGCCACTGCGAGGAAGTTCAGTTGTCCATCCTGTCTCCTTGTAGCGCTGTCTTAGTCATCTCACAGTACGGACACTGCAATTAATTGCCCTGGCCACATCTGCAGTCCTCATGCCTCCTTGGAGCAAGCCTAAGGCACGTTCACACAGATGAGCAGGGACCCTGGACATCTTTCTTTTGGTGTTTTTCAGCTAGTAGATCTAGCTGGTCTGTCATATTATAATAGATACAGTAGATCTAGCTGGTCTGTCATATTATAATAGAGACAGTAGATCTAGCTGGTCTGTCATATTATAATAGAGACAGTAGATCTACCTGGTCTGTCATATTATAATAGAGACAGTAGATCTAGCTGGTCTGTCATATTATAATAGAGACAGTAGATCTAGCTGAAATGTCATATTATAATAGAGACAGTAGATCTAGCTGGTCTGTCATATTATAATAGAGACAGTAGATCTAGCTGGTCTGTCATATTATAATAGAGACAGTAGATCTAGCTGGTCTGTCATATTATAATAGAGACAGTAGATCTAGCTGAAATGTCATAAAATGGGAGCCCCCAGTGCCAAGGTGTCCATCTCCCACTGAAGCTGGTTCATCCAGCCGACACCTGTTGTCTCAGCACTACTGGGGCATGGACCCCCAAAAATGTCCCCATTCCAACTGCAATAAAGGACTACAACAGGAGCATGGAAGATGTGGACCTGTCAGATGCGCTGATAGGCTATTACAATGTGCTCCATAAGACGATGAAATTGACCTTCTATCATTTCAACGACTTTGCTGTGGTGAATGCATTCATCCTACACAAGGACATGGCTAAGAGCTGTGGAAAGCCCCCCATCTCACAGGTAGCCTTCAGAGAGCTGCTCATCAAGGAGCTTGCTGGCTACAGCACCACTACACCACTGCACCACATTCTGGACCCTCTACCTTTGTCCCTTCTGCTCCTGCCACAAGTGGTGTTCATCTGCCCAAATGTATTTTTGCAGGCATGGATGTGCCTCAGGGCCAAAAGGGCACAGCATGGAGGCATCGCTGTGTTGTTTGCAAAATGAAGTCCCACATCACCTGCACCACATGCTTGGTGACCCTCTGCTTTACAGCAGAAAGAGACTGCTATGGCACCTGGCATCAGCAGCACAATATTGTGTAGAGGACTGAGGGTCTTCCAAATATTGAAAGTGTTATTTTGTAAATGTATATATATTTTGTTCATGTTTTTTCTCCCCCATTTTTTGGGGATGTGTGTTAGAATTCCCATTTTGGTATTTTGTATATAGTTATTCCATTCAAAATGTATAACTTCACCAATTTGACCACTTGGGTACATTTGGGCTACTTGTGTGGGACACCTGGGTAACTTCATGATAAATGTCATGTAGTACACTCATTTTGGAAGTTATCATTCTGAAACTTTGCACAAGTACTGCTGCCCTCTTATGTTTTTCACTGGAATTGTCACCATCATCCTATCTGAATGTTTGTTTTGTCTTGTTCATTTTAAAGATGTTGATACAACAATAAAAAACATATGTTTTTTTCTAAACCAGATCTATTGTGTTATATTCTCCTACATTCAGTTCACATTTACACAAACTTCAGAGTGTCTTCTTTCAAATGAAACCAATAATATGCATATCCTTGGTTCTGGGCTTGAGCTACAGGCAATTCGATTTGGGCATGTCTTCAGGAGGAAATTGAAAAAAGTAGGGGGGTAGCTGAAAGAGATTTTAAGCGAGCCTACCCGGAGAGTCTCCATAAGAATTGGGAGAAAAGCCAGCAAAGAAAGAAACCAATAACAAATGTCAAAATGTCACAGTGCCAGACAAAAATTATTCATCTAAAACAGTGTCTGAAGGTAGACGTTTATGCACTCTTGTGACCCATTTCCTCAAACTGTTTCCTGGGTGAGAGGACACCATGGGTGACAGGACACCCTGAACAAAGGGAGGGCCAAAATCAAAAGTAACAGCAGGTATCAGGTGTGGCCACCAGCTGCATTATGCACTGCAGTGTATCTCCTCCTCATGGACCAGATTTGCCAGTTCTTGCAGTGAGATGTTACCCCACTCTTCCACCAAGGCACCTGCAAGTTCCCGGCCATTTCTGGAGGGAATGGCCCTAGCCCTCACCCTCCGATCCAACGGGTCCTAGACGTGCTCAAAGGGATTGAGATCCAGTCTCTTCGCTGGCCATGGCAGAACACTGACAATCCTTTCTTGCAGGAAATCATGCCCAGAACAAGCATTATGGCTGTCATGTTGGAGGGTCATGTCAGGATGAGCCTGCAGGAAGGGAACCACATGAGGGAGGAAGATGTCTTCCCTGTCACAGACAGCGTTCACATTGCCTGCAATGACAACAAGCTCAGTCCGATGATGCCATGACACACCGCCCCAGACCATGATGGATACTCCACCTCCAAATCGATCCTGCCCCAGAGTACAGGCCTTAGACCTATATCTGTCCTTCCCTGTTTTTCTAAGGTCTTTAAAAGCCAAGTTAAAAACAGATTAACAAACAGATTACCGACCATTATGAATCACACCGTACCTTCTCCACTATGCAATCTGGTTTCAGAGCCTGTCATGGGTGCACCTCAGCCACGCTCAAGGTTATAAACGACATCATAACCGCCATCGATAAGAGACATTACTGTGCAGCCGTTTTCATCGACCTGATCAAGGCTTTTGACTCTGTCAAAACACCACATTCTTATTGGCAGATTTGAAAGCCTCGGTTTCTCAAATGATTGCCTGGGATGGTTTACCAACTACTTCTCTGATAGAGTTCAGTGTGTCAAATCGGAGGGCCTGTTGTCCGAACCTCTGGCAGTCTCTATGGGGGTGCCACAGGGTTCAATCCTCGGGCCGACTTTCTTCTCTGTATATATCAACGATGTCGCTCTTGCTGCTGGTGATTCTCTGATACACCTCTACGCAGACAACACCATTCTGTATACTTCTGGCCCTTCTTTGAACAATGTGTTAACCTCCAGATGAGCAACTCTACAACTCTCCTTCCGTGGCCTCCAACTGCTCTTAAAGCAAGTACAACTAAATGCATGCTCTTCAACCGATCACTTCCCGCACCTGCGCGCCCGTCCAGCATCACTACTGTGGACGGCTCTGACTTAGAATACGTGGACAACTATAAATACCTAGGTGTCTGGTTAGATTGTAAACTCTCCTTCCAGACTCACATTAAGCATCTCCAATCCAAAATTACATCTAGATTTGGCTTCTTCCTATTTCGCAACAAAGCATCCTTCACTCATGCTGCCAAACATACCCTCATAAAACTGACCATCCTACCAATCCTCGACTTCGGTGATGTCATCTATAAAAATAGCCTCCCACACTCTACTTAACAAACTGGATGCAGTCTATCACAGTACCATCTGTTTTGTCACCAAAGGCCCATACACTACCCATCATTGCGACCTGTACGCTCTCGTTGGTTGACCCTCGCTTCATATTCGTCGCCAAACCCACTGGCTACAGGTTATCTACAAGTCTCTGCTAGGTAAAGCCCCGCCTTATCTCAGCTCACTGGTCACCATAACAGCACCCACTCGTAGCACGTGCTCCAGCAGGTATATCTCACTGGTCACCCCCAAAGCCAATTCCTCCTTTGGTCGTCTTTCCTTCCAGTTCTCTGCTACCAATGACTGGAACGAACTGCAAAAATCTCTGAAGCTGGAGACTCATATCTCCCTCACTAGCTTTAAGCACCAGCTGTTAGAGCAGCTCACAGATCACTGCACCTGTACATAGCTCATCTGTAAACAGCCCATCAATCTACCTACCTCATTCCCATAATGTATTTATTTATTTATCGTTCTCCTTTGCACCCCAGTATCTCTACTTGCACATTCATCTTCTGAACATCTACCATTCCAGTGTTTAATTGCTATTTTGTAATTACTTCACCACCATGGCCTATTTATTACCTTAACTCCCTTATCTTACCTCATTTGCACTCACTGTATATAGACTTTTTGTTTTATTTTGTTCTACTGTATTATTGACTATGTTTTGTTTATTCCATGTGTAACTCTGTGTTGTTGTATTCTGTCAAATTGCTACGCTTCATCTTGGCCAGGACGCAGTTGTAAATGAGAACTTGTTCTTAACTACCCTACCTGGTTAAATAAAGGTGAAACAAATACAATTACAAATACATGTCTGATGAGGACCAGCCTAAAAGCTCCTCTCTCAGGCTTTTGCGGACGGTCTGAGCGGACACAGATGGAGGGATTGTGCGTTCCTGGTGTAACTGGGGCAGTTGATGTTGCCACCCTGTACTTGTCACGCAGGTGTGATGTTCAGATGTACCGATCCTGTGCAGGTGTTGTTATATGTGGTCTGCCACTGCGAGGAAGTTCAGTTGTCCATCCTGTCTCCTTGTAGCGCTGTCTTAGTCATCTCACAGTACGGACACTGCAATTAATTGCCCTGGCCACATCTGCAGTCCTCATGCCTCCTTGGAGCAAGCCTAAGGCACGTTCACACAGATGAGCAGGGACCCTGGACATCTTTCTTTTGGTGTTTTTCAGAGTAAGTTGAAAGGCCTCTTTAGTGTTCTAAGTTTTCATAACTTAGACCTTAATTGCCTACCGTAAGCTTTTAGTTTCTCAACGACCGTTCCACAGGTGCGTGTTCATTAATTGTTTATGGTTCATTGAACAAACATGCGAAACAGCGTTTAAACCCTTTACAATGACGATCTGTGAAGTTATTTGGATTTTTAAGAATTATTATTAAGAATTAAGAATGAATGAATTAAGATTATCCTGAAAAAGGGACTTAACAACACCAATCATAACCATAAGCATGACTAGACCCAGCCTCATCTACATCACCATTCATAGCATGACTACACCCAGCCTCATCTACATCACCATCTATAGCATGACTAGACCCAGCCTCATCTACATCACCATTCATAGCATGACTAGGCCCAGCCTCATCTACACCACCATCTATAGCATGACTAGACCCAGCCTCATCTACATCACCATTCATAGCATGACTAGACCCAGCCTCATCTACATCACCATTCATAGCATGACTAGACCCAGCCTCATCTATACTACCATCTATAGCATGACTAGACCCAGCCTCATCTACATCACCATCTATAGCATGACTAGACCCAGCCTCATCTATACTACCATCTATAGCATGACTAGACCCAGCCTCATCTATACTACCATCTATAGCATGACTAGACCCAGCCTCATCTACATCACCATCTATAGCATGACTAGACCCAGCCTCATCTACATCACCATTCACAGCATGACTAGGCCCAGCCTCATCTACACCACCATCTATAGCATGACTAGGCTCAGCCTCATCTATACCACCATCTATAGCATGACTAGACCCAGCCTCATATACATCACCATCTATAGCCTGACTAGGCCCAGCCTCATCTACACCACCATCTATAGCATGACTAGACCCAGCCTCATCTACATCACCATTCATAGCATGACTAGACCCAGCCTCATATACATCACCATCTATAGCATGACTAGACCCAGCCTCATCTACACCACCATCTATAGCATGACAAGACCCAGCCTCATCTACATCACCATCTATAGCATGACAAGACCCAGCCTCATCTACACCACCATTCATAGCATGACTAGACCCAGCCTCATCTACACCGCCATCTATAACATGACTAGGCTCAGCCTCATCTACACCACCATCCATAGCATGAATAGGGCCAGC